>NW_023260207.1:0-17500 GCF_009762535.1 Notolabrus celidotus | reverse complement strand
CTGGATGAGAGCTGGACCGAGCTGTGATGAGAATAAAAGGAAGCTGAAGACAACAGAAACTCTCTGATCACAAACCTCCTCATGAACTAACTTTATTTCTCTCAGAGTTTCAATCCAAACTCCTCCTCTCGGCTCGTTAAGGAGATAAAGAAGCCTCCTGCTTCTCCTCCTTCTTCTCCTTCTCCTTCAGCAGACAGGAGGAATCTGACCGTCATGCAGAGGTCAAGGTATCTCACTCCTCTTCCTCCTGCTCTCTGAGCATGGAGCCAACTCCTCGTGGAAAGCTGAACACTTCATTATTAGACTGAATATTAAAGACATGTCTGTGATACAGTTCCTCCTGGTCTCATGTCAGATATCCTCATTCTTTATCTTTAAAGAACAGTTCAGTAATCTGGAACCTTCTCTTTCCTCGCTGTAGTTCTTATTCTGATCCATAAACTGCTCCTTGAGCCTCTCTCTATGTGATGCTGCCCTCTAGTGGACGCTTCTGCACATAACAGCTCATTCTATAACACAGTGTTTTATGGGCTCATGGTTGAAAAGGGATGTGACATAAGACCAGGTGATGTTAGTGAATTAAATTCATTTTTACATAAAAATGTGTGAAATATTAAATTATAGAGATAATCACTGAGAGGACATTCAGCCTGAAAACATGTCAGAGTCCTTCAGGTGTCAGAGACCGCCTGCTCTTTAGTTCCTCCTCTCAGGTGTCAGAGACCGTCTTTAGTTCCTCCTCTCAGGTGTCAGAGACCGTTTGCTCTTTAGTTCCTCCTCTCAGGTGTCAGAGACCGTTTGCTCTTTAGTTCCTCCACTCAGGTGACAGAGACCGTCTTTAGTTCCTCCTCTCAGGTGTCAGAGAGCGTCTTTAGTTCCTCCTCTCAGGTGTCAGAGACCGTCTTTAGTTCCTCCCCAGGTATCAGAGAGCGTCTTTAGTTCCTCCTCTCAGGTGTCAGAGACTGTCTTTAGTTCCTCCTCTCAGGTGTCAGAGACCGTCTTTAGTTCCTCCCCAGGTATCAGAGAGCGTCTTTAGTTCCTCCTCTCAGGTGTCAGAGACTGTCTTTAGTTCCTCCTCTCAGGTGTCAGAGACCGTCTTTAGTTCCTCCTCTCAGGTGTCAGAGACCGTCTTTAGTGCCTCCCCAGGTATCAGAGAGCGTCTTTAGTTCCTCCTCTCAGGTGTCAGAGACTGTCTTTAGTTCCTCCTCTCAGGTGTCAGAGACCGTCTTTAGTTCCTCCTCTCAGGTGTCAGAGACCGTCTTTAGTTCCTCCTCTCAGGTGTGTTCACTCAGGGCCTGATTGATCTCTGCACACAGGGTTGTCCTCTCTCACCTGCTGCCATGTTAAACACAGACTCTGTCATTAGTCATATCTTTGAAGAACATTTCATTCTGAAGTGTTTGATAAATCATGATCAGGTAGAGGAAACAATGATAAATACAACCATATTAAAAAAGGTCAGTAAATACCCTCACAGAGAACCTGAGTGTGTTCAGGGTCTGCAGAGAGACCAGTCCATGCAGGACCAGAACCTCAACACATCCAGAACGAGGTGATGCAGGAGGACATGTCTGATGTTCTCTCTCTGAGCATGCACAGATGATCTCCAGAGATCCTGAACCTTTAACTTAAACTGTAACCTCTGACCCGACTCATCAGGTATCAGGAAGTAGATCCTGCAGACCGTCTCTCCAGAGAGACCCTGATGTAAGGAGAGCAGTGCAGTACCCGAGGTGATCATCAGAGGGAGACTCAGACTGAAGGATCCTGTTCCTCACCTCAGTCCTCTGGTTTTATTTCAGGAGCTAAAGATAAATTAAAGTGTTCTACAACATCTCTAGAACCCTTCAGGAGCTCTGAGTCCTCCAGAGGGGTTTGTTCACACGTGTTCTCTCACCTGTCAGACGAGGTGGTAAACATGGGGCTGTGATCGATGAAGCCTCAGTGAGATGTTTCCAACATGATGGAGGACGGAGCAGCAGAGACCGTCACCATGACGACTGTTTTTATACTTATAATAACACAACATGAAAACAGACAATGTGCAGACATCTTAAAAAGATTCTCCTCAGACCCCAGAGTCTTTATTCATCCTGTGTCGCTCTCTCAGGTTCACACCTGTCAGGTGATGTAAACATCATTAACCCCGCCCCCTTGGGAAGTGTCCAGAGAGGACAGCTGAAGGGACAGAGACAGGAGATGTGAGGGACAGAGAGACGAGCAGGAAAGGGTCGAGGCCGGGAGGCGAAGATTCAACTGCTGCAATGAAGAACTAATACTTTGGGATGCATTCACACACAGCTCACTCTGAAATGAGTAAAGCTTTCAGGAGTTCTGTTCATGTGTGGAAACAGTTTATGATAAACAGGATAAACCCAGATTCAGGAGGTAACAGGGAACATTTTATCTTCTTCACAACAATCAGTAAACGTGTCTGCAACATGAGGCCTGATGTTAACACTCCTCATTCACACTCACCTTGTTACTTTGAGATCCTCTCAGCTTCTGCAGCTCTCTCTCTCTCTCTGTGTGTGTGTGTGTGTGTGTGTGTGTGTGTTATTAAACACTGTGTGTGTGAAACAGGCTCAGGAGATAACAGCTGATTATGATAGTCCTCCATCCCTGTCAGACTCTAATGGTCTAATTGTCTGAGTGTGTCTGATAAAGCCGAACAGGAACTATAACACGGTCTCTCACGGTCTCACGGTCTCCCTCAGACCCGTCTTCTTCTTCTTCTCTGTCCTGGTTCAGCAGAGATAAGGTGAGGCCTGGACCCTGGAGATCTCCTGCTGCAGCCTGACGTGACCTCAGCCTCTTTTTAACGTCACTTTTAAAGCCTCAGATTTTTCTCTGCTCTCCTGAAATATGATGATTCAAGATCACCATTCCCAGAGCTGTACGTCAAACCCAACGTCCAGCAGCTAAGAATAGAAGAGTACACAGGGTTTTATATCTCTGCCTCGTCCTCCTCAGTCTTTAACACAGACTGTGCTTCATCTCTGTTTGTGGTTTGAGTTTACAGAAGAATTCTATCTGCAGATCTTTGACCTCATTTATATTAAACCTGCTGATTGTGTTAACAGCATGCAGATATTAAAGCTCACGTTGTTTGACTCCCTCCACCTGTGATCTTTAATATTTAACATGATTTAATGAATCCCGTGTTCCCATGATGCTCTGCTGCAGCCGCAGTGACTCTGTGTGTTGACTCTGTGTGTTGACTCTGTGTGTGTGACCGTGGGTTATTGGAGTGTAAGAAGCCCTCCTCTCTGCAGAGACCATATTGTGACTGCTCGTCATCTCTCGCCTCCTCGTGAAGCCGCTGCTCCCCCGAGGCAGCCGGCCCTTCACAAAGCATTACTCTGAAGTCTGAGGGCCGTTTCTACGATGTCGTTCTGACTCCATCAAGCGTAGCTACGAGGAGCCATGAGTCTGTGTGTGTTTGAGAGCAAAGCATGAGGCTCTTCAAGGAGTGCGGATGATGCAAATGCTCACAAAACTGTTTGACATGAAGTAACAGAGCGCTCTTATTTTGGAGGACAGCTGTGGAGTCTTCTCCTGGAGTGACCCCTCCTGATTCCTGGACTGTGATATGATCTGTAACAAGCTCTGTTCCAAGAAATAAGATCTGATGCTGCTCTGATGCTTTCAAGCAGCGAGGACTGATGATGCATTCAGGTCCTTCACTTCAGTCAGAGTCCAATCAGTGCTTTCATGTGAGACTCCAGTGAAGATGAACCAGCTGTGTTATTTTAAAACTGAGTGTTTAAAGAGGAAGAACGGACGGATGCTCTCTGAACTTCAAATCTTTAAGAATCACTCGACTGTTTCAGCTTTTACTAATCATCGATCTGACTTTCTTTAGAGAGGCAGGAGGTCGTAACCTCAGCACGTATCCTGTCCACACGACAAGGGAAAGGTCAATGTCTCTGTGTAAATGACATGAGCATGCCAGACCAGTAGGTGGCGATGATGTGTAATCAGTCTGTCACATCAGAAACAAAGAGGAACATTGTGAGCATGCAGAGTCAGCGTCTCCTTCAGTTAGCTGCAAACGTAAACAGGGTTATTTAAACTGTGCAGAGCGGTGAGTGTGATTTATTTATCACCTCTCTCACCGAGGAACAAAGAGGAACATTGTGAGCATGCAGAATCAGCATCTTAAACTGAATTTAAACTGTGCAGAGCGTGAATTAAAATCTGTTGAGTGTGATTTATTTATCACCTCTCTCACCGAGGTGAGAACCGAAGATGAAGAACAGAGAGGTGTTCTTCTAAACATCAACTTAAACCTCCCTGCACGAGCACACCTAAACAAACTGGCCCGCCATGTTGGTGCACGCGTATGATGAGGTAACGGCGTCAGCATTTTCCAAAACCCTCGTCCCTGCAGTCCAGACGAAGACGGACAAAACAGAGTTTTCCAAAACCTCCATGTTCCCCGACGTATAGCTCAGTTTGCTTGAGGAGAGGAGGACAACATGTGGAGACAAAAAGACACTGAGACTCTCTGGAAACACACCCCTGCTCCTCAGTCTGTCAGTACAGCGGTTTGTTTTGGGTTCACACCGGTGTAGTGAGACAAAGTGCTGCCTCTCTGTAACTTACTATTTACAGTGAAACTGAGACTCCCTGGAAACAGTCAAACCAAATCACCTCAGCTGAACTAGATGGTTTTTGATAGGTGATGTTTATTTTTGCCTTCATATCAGGAGGGTGACTTTTAGCTCTTGTTTTGGTCTGAACTCACCTCTAACCTTTGACCTCTGCGGTGCGTTCAAGGACTGAACCTGAAGCCTGTGTCCGGGTTGATGACAGTAATCATGCAGACTCCTCAGAGTTATGGTGGTAACGATTTATTGATGTTCAAATGCTACACATAGCACCATGACACGTCAGGGGTCCACAGTAAGAGGTCACTGACACAGGCGGGAACCCCCTGCTGGTTCCTGTCTGAGTGAATACAAAACTGGAGGGCTCAGAGAGGGACACGTATGAGTGGTCGAAGGTTGGATCATATATATATTTATACTCCAAAGATGTCTGTGTTGTTCACGGTGATTGAAGAAATCCTTTATTTCAGAGAAAGAAAAGAATACATTTGAAAACAAGCAGTCCGAGGACACGGGCCCAAACCTCTACACCTGGTCCTGTTAGCATGTTAGCATGTTAGCATGTCAGCTAAAGAAAGAGACTACACTCTCCAACAGTCTACGATCTCAGAAGTATGGCACCGTTTCAGGCTGTCATAGAGTCCAGTGTTTGTGACGAGAGATCTATTTACAGTTATAAAACAAAGAACCAACAGAGGAGTCTGATGTGCTTCAAAAGAGTGCTGGAACAAGTGACTCCACATTAAACTATGTACATACCTGTATTTGTCAAAGCTGCTTTATATACACATCTTTTTTCACATTGTTAATAATAAGTCACATCAATCATATTAAATAGAAGCAAACATTTCTGCTGTAGTAAAAAGAAAGGGGAGAAAGCGTCTGACATGTAACCACGTGTGATTCACAGCTCAACATAAAACATAGAACAGTTATATTATTAATACCATAGTAATGACATTATCCCAACAAATCTCTTTTCAGCATGTCTTCATGATGACTGCATCACCTTCAGTCCTTTGACTATGTACAAGAAACATTCAGACTGAACCCTTCACCAGAGATCTCTCTGCACATTTGGTTTTTCACTGGTCCTCATTCTGCAAGATCCTGAAGATCCTGAAGATCCTGAAGATCCTGAAGCTCCTGAAGCTCCTGAAGCTCCTGAACCTCCTGAAGCTCCTGAAGCTCCTGAAGCTCTGACCTGATCAACTCCAGAGTCTGAAGCTCTGACCTGATCAACTCCAGAGTCTGAAGCTCTGACCTGATCAACTCTAGAGTCTGAAGCTCTGACCTGATCAACTCCAGAGTCTGAAGCTCTGACCTGATCAACTCTAGAGTCTGAAGCTCTGACCTGATCAACTCCAGAGTCTGAAGCTCTGACCTGATCACTCTAGAGTCTGAAGCTCTGACCTGATCAACTCCAGAGTCTGAAGCTCTGACCTGATCAACTCCAGAGTCTGAAGCTCTGACCTGATCAACTCTAGAGTCTGAAGCTCTGACCTGATCAACTCCAGAGTCTGAAGCTCTGACCTGATCAACTCTAGAGTCTGAAGCTCTGACCTGATCAACTCCAGAGTCTGAAGCTCTGACCTGATCAACTCCAGAGTCTGAAGCTCTGACCTGATCAACTCCAGATCCTGAAGCTCTGACCTGATCGACTCCAGAGTCTGAAGCTCTGACCTGATCAACTCTAGAGTCTGAAGCTCTGACCTGATCAACTCTAGAGTCTGAAGCTCTGACCTGATCAACTCCAGAGTCTGAAGCTCTGACCTGATCAACTCTAGAGTCTGAAGCTCTGACCTGATCAACTCTAGAGTCTGCGCCGCGCAGGAGGAAGAGTCCGACACTCAGGGGAACGTCTGTTCTTTATACTGAAATCTTAAATACAGAGAGAATGTTTCATTAAAGGAGGAGAGGTTTATTTGATCACTCTTTAGGATGCTAGGTTATAATCGTTCATTAAGAAAGGCTGAAACGTTCATCTTTATCTGACTCTTCAGATCTTCTGTTTTTCTGCTCTTTACTTTTCAACACTGCAGAAAGATCAAATCCTCCTGAGTGTGTGTTTGTCTCATTACACTTTCTATCATCAACAGTCAGCTGACATGTCCACATATAAAGATAGAAATCTTAATTCAGGATGTGTAAAAATCAGGACTTTGAGATTCTTCTCAGTGTTGCAAAGTTTTCTTTAAATCAGAGTTTTAACATTTTGTCTGTTTCATGTTTTTACAGCAAAGATTCATGAAGATTAGGACGAAGCTCACACATCTGCAACATCAGCAGAGATGAGACGCACAGCTTTGACCACAGGGGGCGCACTCTGATGTCGTGTTCACACGAGACGCGAACGGTCGTGCTATTCGTGCGAATGACTCGCTCAATTGGCGTGTCAAACATCTTCTGTAAATGAGCGCTCAAGATGCGAATATTTGTGGAGGGAGGGAGGGGGGGTTCCCACGCCACAGCAGTCTAATGTCAAGGTTGATCTCGCGGACGTCGAATGGGGAAGCCGGTTATGCTAAAGGGGGCGGAGCTAACTTCACAGAGATAGCTGCACAGATAGAATAAACGTGTCCCATATATTCACGTCTGCATGTCACCGGGTGATCTGCACACTGATTGGAGTTCAGATATTTCAACTCTTGCAAATCATTCAAGCGAATGAATTCGCTTCATTCGCATTGCCAGACGTCTACTCTCGTCTCTACGTTGACTTTACGTGATTCATTCGAATTATTTTATTTGCTTTTGCACCGTTCGAGTTCCTCACTGAAGCTTTAATCCTCATGCATCTGTTCTTTAACTTAATGAATGAAGAGCAGGAACAGGATGAGGACTTTAATCTGTGTGAAGACTAAAACTACATTCAGCAGCTTCTCTGCAGAACCAGACCTCTGCTGGTCCCTTCTGGTTTTAAACTGAGGCGTCTTTTTACTCTGAGCTTCACAGAGTTTAGGACCTCACAGTTCACCTGTTCTGTTTCCTTCAGATCCATGAATACGACCTGATGAGGGAGAGGAGCGGACACTAGACGTCTCCGCCTCGCTGTGTTCCCAGCATGCTTTGCACGTTTGCTTTCCGGAGCGTCTCTCTGGGTTTGTTTTCTGACTAAGATGAACGTTTAGTGGAGATTTTAAACTCTGACTTTAAATAAGAGATGACAGTTCCCCTGACAGGTCGGACTCTTCCTCGGTCTCTGGAGTCTGTGGCTCCGTGTACAGGTTGTGTCTGGAGACTGATTCCACTGATTCCCTGGAGAGAGAGAGAGAGTGTAACCGCTGCTTCTCTACTTAGAGGATGATTTACATTTTCAGCTTTTGTACAAGAGAATGTCTGACACATCGACTTCAAACAATCAAGTATGCTTACTTGCTGCAGGACATGAATAAATACAGACAAATTAAAATGACTTCTTCTACTGGAGGCCGTAAAACTCCAGAAACCCTCCTCAGCTCAACAAAGTCAAAATCAAGATTCAAGTGGAGCGAACAGATGACGCTGACAGATACACTGAAGTGTTTGTGCTTGTGAGGACATTAACCCTTCACCTGAGACGTACCTCAAATTAAAAAACAAACCGGTCCATCAACAGAAACTCTTCATCACCTCCCTGACTGCAGCGCTGCATGGAGTGGGTGCTTGAAATAAAGTGCAGGATATTTCTAGCGTTCATGGTTTAATATCACGGAGACGTACGGACTCATGTCACAGAGGAACCACTGAGAGAGATTACATTCTTATAGCATGACGGAGGAACTAAGAGCTGAAGTCCACCGCCAGGATCAGACCCTGTCCTGACTGATATAGAGTGTGTGTGTGTGTGTGTGTGTGTGTGTGTGTGTGTGTGTGTGTACCATGGTGCGTTCAGATACAAATCACTAACACTGAACACTGAGATCTGACGCTCGTCTGTGTTCGTCCTGTGAGAACATTCATCAACATGTAGAGTCACCCATCTGAGCTTTAACTCTCTGCTTCTCCTGTTTCAGGGCTTACAGCTCATTTTAATGATCATCATGTTCCTGATTATTCTATGATTGATTGTTTTGTTCATGAATAGAATAAAAAGATGAAAGAGTGGGACACCAGACGTCCTCAGATGTTTGAGTTATTTACCTCAGAGTTCAGAGAAGTCTTTAACCTCTTTAAGAGGAGTTGAGGAGATCTTTGTTCTTATTTAAAGTGTTTAACTTGAATTCATAGATTTGATTATTTTAGTTTTTTCTGTTAAACAAACACAAATCAAACTGATCCACGTCTGAGGTCTGTCTCCTGATGTTTATTTTTTTACTTTATATAAAATGAAATTAGTTTTTAATCAACCCAACAGATGATTTATGTTTTAATTGTTTTTATTATTTACTGTATCAATGAAAGAAAATCAAGAGGAGAACATGACAAGCCTGCTCACTTTACTATGTCTTTATGGGACTGACTTCACTTCCACTTTGTGATTGTGTTTGATTTATTTACTGGTGAGTGTTGTTTATTTACTGTTTGTTATGTTATAAGGAGACCTTGAGTGTCCAGAAAGGCGCCTATAAATAAAAAGTATTATTATTATTATGATGATGATGATGATGATGATGAGGTCTCCAGAACCTTTGTTTGTCTGCCTGATTTCTGAAACATAAAAAATAATAGTTTATTTCCCTTAAAGACAAAAGCATGTAAACATGTCTGAACTGATATTATTATTCCATCTCTCTTTTTTCTGTTTTTAAAGTCTGTTTTCAGCAGGTCAGTGGTTCGGTCAGTGGTTAGGTCAGTGTTTCGGTCAGTGGTTCGGTCAGTGTTTCGGTCAGTGGTTAGGTCAGTGGTTCGGTCAGTGGTTCACTCAGATTTAACCTGCTGTATCCCCACTGTTAGGAACTCTCTCCCTCCTGTTGTTTGTTCACTGAATACAAAATGCATCAAGTTTTATTCCATCATCACATTTTGTTTTTGTTTCAGATTAAGATTCTTCTTCTTCTTCTTATTTTAATGTAGAACTCAGAGAAGTGATAAAAACATGATGAACACCTTCAGAGGGTTTGTGTCGTCTTCCTAACTTTTTAAATGTTAATGATTTATATTTATTTCCCTAAAATTAAAGGAAACCAGAATAACTACATTTTTTTTTTAAATTTGTCTGTAAATATATTTTTTCATTTTTTTCTGTATTAAATTTCTTCAGTTTAAACTGAAACTGTAGCTGTAGGTTTTTTTTTTTGCCTCAAAATAAACTCTTTGTTTTTTATTAAGGACACTTCTTCCTCTTTTTAAAATGATTAATAATAAAGTTCATGCTCAACATGCCGGGTGTGTCATGTTCTTCATTTGATTTACCGAAATTCTTTTCTCAATAAATAAAAAGCTGAGACCTGCTGAGCTCAGCGTCCTCAGGGGTTTAGTCTGATTTTAAGATGCTGTCTAAGAGGAGAGTTAAAGCCACAGATCCTCACAGGGGACAGGAAGACAGATCCTCACAGGGGACAGGAAGACAGATCCTCACAGGGGACAGGAAGACAGATCCTCACAGGGGACAGGAAGCAGGAAGTGTTTGGGTTTGTATCTGAATGCAGATGAACGTGTGATTGGAGTTGTATCTGAATGCAGATGAACGTGTGATTGGAGTTGTATCTGAAAGCAGATGAACGTGTGTTTGGAGTTGTATCTGAAAGCAGGTGAAAGTGTCTTCTCTCCATGTCTTCTCTCCATGTCTTCTCTCCATGTCTTCTCTCCATGTCTTCTCTCCATGTCTTCTCTCCATGTCTTCTCTCCATGTCTTCTCTCCATGTCTTCTCTCCATGTCTTCTCTCTGTGTCTCTTTAAATAAACTCCTCTCTCCACTCTCGACTGCATTATTGTAAACAAAGGACTCATATGATAATATGACTTGAAACACGACACATTGACCCCGCCCCCTCCCGACAGACGAACAAATAAAAAGGACAAACTGAGAGAAACATTAGGCCTACGTTAATTCCGCTTTGTTTGTGGTCTAGACGTATAAGGCTGGTCCAGTCATCGCCAGAGAGCTCTCTGGACTTGAACAGAGTCCTGCTGCGTGACTGATCCTGGTCAGCTGGTCAGAGGTAGAAACCGGTGGCTGGGGGGTCGGGGAGGCTGGACAGAGGCTCAGGGACCGGCATCTGCACAGCAGGGGGCGCCGCTCCGTTCATGTTAGGCAGAGCGCAGCCGCCCGGGTAAGAGGTGTTCAGGATGCAGCCGTTCTCCGTCTGCAGGGGGAGGGAGGGAGGGAGGGAGGGAGAGAGAGGGAGAGAGAGGGAGGAGGGGCATCATGACTTTAGCTTTAGGTTTCAGTTGCAGCACGTATAGAAAAAGTGTAATTATCCTTTAATCCTGTGTGTGAAATATTTCCCTAAATGTAAACATGCATCCATTTCCCCCAGTCTTCAGTTTGTATTTTTTATAAACTTTAAATAAGTTTCTGTTTCCTGTTTTATATCATTAGTCTTTCTTTTTGAGTTTTTCACTTCAAACTTCTGAAACCTTTGGAGTCTGAGGACTTCACTCTGTGGAAACATGGACACATTACTTTGTGTTGATCTGTTGTCCGGGACATCTCTCACACTCTCTCCTGTCCGTCTCTCTGCAGCTTAAAGACCGAGGTACCATCTTTACAGCTGTTAGCATCATTAATCAGATTCATATTTTAGACCTTCATGTCTTCACTTGAACAGGAAAGCTTCAGAGAGGCAGGACATGTGGGGTGAGAGTCAGGGGGACCTGCACTGAATCCTGCCAGGACCAAGAATCAATCCTGGAACCAGACCAGAGCGCCTCCTCTACCAACTGAGCCAACACGTTGAGCCACAGCTCTCGAGCTCTTGGTCAGAGATGGTTCTTTAACATCCTTATAATATAAAAATACACTAAAGCACCAAAACAACATCTTCTGACACACCTCCAGTGATCGATGAAAGGAGGGATCCATAAATATCACCACATCTAAAGGTGTGTTTGAGTTCAGTCTGTAAATGTCGCCGCTGTCTGCTTAATAAGATTTAAGATATCACGTCTGAAGAGCTGACGGGTCGCCCTGCAGGACGCACAGTGTGACGTTCAGTCTGACCATCAGAGGAAAGGTCAGAGAGGGAACCGAGATCAGAACCACTCATCTTCAGAGAGGAACCAAAATCAGAACCACTCATCTTCAGAGAGGAACCAAGATCAGAACCACTCATCTTCAGAGAGGAACCAAGATCAGAACCACTCATCTTCAGAGAGGAACCAAGATCAGAACCACTCATCTTCAGAGAGGAACCAAGATCAGAACCACTCATCTTCAGAGAGGAACCAAGATCAGAACCACTCATCTTCAGAGAGGGAACCAAGATCAGAACCACTCATCTTCAGAGAGGAACCAAGATCAGAACCACTCATCTTCAGAGAGGAACCAAAATCAGAACCACTCATCTTCAGAGAGGAACCAAAATCAGAACCACTCATCTTCAGAGAGGGAACCAAAATCAGAACCACTCATCTTCAGAGAGGGAACCAAAATCAGAACCACTCATCTTCAGAGAGGAACCAAGATCAGAACCACTCATCTTCAGAGAGGGAACCAAGATCAGAACCACTCATCTTCAGAGAGGAACTAAAATCAGAACCACTCATCTTCAGAGAGGGAACCAAGATCAGAACCACTCATCTTCAGAGAGGAACTAAAATCAGAACCACTCATCTTCAGAGAGGCGTGCAGAACGTCTGATCACAGGAACGTCTGATCACAAGAACGTCTGATCACAGGAACGTCTGATCACAGGAACGTCTGATCACAGGAACGTCTGATCACAGGAACGTCTGATCACAGGAACTAAATATCTAATATCTTAAAGGATCCCTCTTTATAAACACAGAAGCTGCAGATCCCTTCCATCCTGCCTCCTGCTCTTTAAATAAAGTTCTGAGAACGACACAGAGACAGTAACGACTTGATAAATAAATCAGTTTGTCCTTCAGAGTAAGGTTCTGAAGGACACCTTTAGGTTCTGCAGCCTCACCTTACTGGGACTGCTGTCGTGAGGGATCTCGGAGGTCACCACGCCGTAGTGGTCCCGCTGCCGGCATGGCTTGCTCACTCCCAGGATCTGCTCCAGGGAGGCGTTGGGCGGAGGGCACTGCGACAGGCTGGAGATGACCTGAACCAAAGGGACCGGGATCTGCTCCTGCAGCCGTTTATGGTTCATCCCCTGGAAGGAGGACACCGTGGACTCGGCCACTCGCCCCTGTCCGTTCCTCCCAAACATACTACTTCCATTCAGAGAGTAATCCGCATTGTCAATCTCAGGCATGCTATAATCCATGCAGGAATCTAGTGAGGTGTTGGTCAGAGGTTTTTGGCTGTTATCGAGGCTGCTGCCCAGACTCTCGCTGAACCCAAAGTCCTGCCACTGAGAGTTCCCTGCAGGATGCTCTGTGCCGGACAGACCGCAGAGTCCGTTGAGGTTGGTTGCCTTCTGTTTGGCATGGCACTGCTGTGAGAGGTGGTTCTGCATCCTGGGAGGAAGCTGCTGCGTCTGAAGGAAACGTGGGTGTGGGTGTGGGTGTGGGTGTGGGTGTGGCGGCGGCGGCTGATGCACGCTGCTGTCCAGATCCGAGGCCTTCCCGTTGAAGAAAGTCTGTTGTGTGTTGAAGTGGTCCACCTGAATCCCTGCACTGGAGAGGATGTCCTGTGGCGTCCACTGCCCGTTGGGGAGGGTCTGGTTCTGGCTCAGCGGGTCTCCGTTGACCCTGGAGTTGGTCATACGGTCGGTCTGCTGGCTCCAGCTGTGTGACACCTTCCCCGGTCGCATGCTGAGGTGCTGCTGCATCTGCTGAGAGAGCTGGACGATGGGCGCCTGCCCCACCAGGGCCGGCTTATGGTGAGGAAACTGCATTTGAACATTAGGGTCCTGGGGGGGGGTTACTTTCAGAGCCGGACGCCGTGCTGGCTGTGGCTGAGGAGGTGCTGGGGGGCGCCTGTCCCCCGTGGTCCGAGGACTCGGTCTTGCCCTCGATGGAGTCGTAGATGTATGAGAGGATCTCGTCGTTGGTCAGCAGGTCGTCCAGCGTGGGAACTCGCTCAGGATCCATCTCCACTCGGATCATCCGCTCGTCCAACAGGAGCAGCTCCAGGTCCTCAGCACTCAGACCCAGACCCTCCAGAGCCCCGAACAGTTCCCCGTTTGAACACCCTCCCTCGTCCGAGTCCACCACCCCGTGGCCTTCCAGCGAGAGCGAGTCCAGGGTGGCCAGCAGCGGGTCGAAGCTCGTGCCGGGCTCCCCCATGCTGGGACCCAACAGGCCGTTGCTGGGCTCGCCCCAGCTCCTGTGCAGGCGGGGCGGTTCAGACTCAGAGAAGCCCATTTGGTCTTCAAAGAAGCTGCTAAATGACATTTTGGGCTCCAGGGCCGGCTGGCACACATACACTGATTCATCCTGACTCATCAGAGCCCCCAGAAGAGAGCCGGGGTCAAGACCGTCCCTGACCAGCCTGTCGGTCCGACTCTTCTTCGACTTGCTGCCGTTTTTCTCCGTGCTGCCGTCCCTGAAGCCGGCGATGGGATGGTTGGACTGGTAGAGCAGGGCCTCACCTGTGGCGTAGGTGAAGGGGAGGTGCATGGAGCGCTTACGCAGGTGTTCCCCGCCCTCTTCATCCCTGAGGAGACAGAAACCATGGTTACTCTCTGAGACTTCACAGATCACAGCGGCGGGCTCTTACCTTCTAAAGACGTCAGAGTAACTCAACATGTTCACATGTCTCAGTGTCTGACTCTGAACCTCTCTGAACCTCTCTGAACCTCTCTGAACCCCTCTGAACCTCTCTGAACCTCTCTGAACCCCTCTGAACCTCTCTGAACCTCTCTGAACCTGTGTGAACCTCTCTGAACCTCTCTGAACCTCTCTGAACCTGTGTGAACCTCTCTGAACCTCTCTGAAACTCTCTGAACCCCTCTGAACCTGTGTGAACCTCTCTGAACCTCTCTGAACCTCTCTGAACCTCTCTGAACCTCTCTGAACCTCTCTGAACCTCTCTGAACCTCTCTGAACCTCTCTGAAACTCTCTGAACCTCTCTGAACCTCTCTGAACCTCTCTGAAACTCTCTGAACCTCTCTGAACCTCTCTGAACATGTGTGAACCTCTCTGAACCTCTCTGAACCTCTCTGAACCTCTCTGAACCTCTCTGAACCTCTCTGAACCTCTCTGAACCTGTGTGAACCTCTCTGAACCTCTCTGAACCTCTCTGAACCTCTCTGAACCTGTGTGAACCTCTCTGAACCTCTCTGAACCTGTGTGAACCTCTCTGAACCTCTCTGAACCTCTCTGAACCTGTGTGAACCTCTCTGAACCTCTCTGAACCTGTGTGAACCTCTCTGAACCTCTCTGAACCTCTCTGAACCTCTCTGAACCTCTCTGAACCTGTGTGAACCTCTCTGAACCCCTCTGAACCTCTCTGAACCTCTCTGAACCTCTCTGAACCTGTGTGAACCTCTCTGAACCTGTCTGAACCTCTCTGAACCTCTCTGAACCTCTCTGAACCCCTCTGAACCTCTCTGAACCCCTCTGAACCCCTCTGAACCTCTCTAAACCTCTCTGAACCTCTCTGAACCTCTCTGAACCTCTCTGAACCTCTCTGAACCTGTGTGAACCTCTCTGAACCTCTCTGAACCTCTCTGAACCTCTCTGAACCTCTCTGAACCTCTCTGAACCTGTGTGAACCTCTCTGAAACTCTCTGAACCTCTCTGAACCTCTCTGAACCTCTCTGAACCTCTCTGAACCTGTGTGAACCTGTGTGAACCTCTCTGAACCCCTCTGAACCTCTCTGAGCTCTCTGAGCTCTCTGAGCTCTCTGCAGGACTCAGATACATCTCTCTCTTTATAATCTTTAAACACAAACAGGAAGTCTCACTGCATGCTTCCTGTCTCTGAGTGAGACTTGTCTCATTAATACAGAACAACAGAAACGTACAGGAGAGGCCTCTGGGTGGCGATGATGTAGTCTGGTTTGCCGTTCTTGTACACCAGCCTGGCGTTGGCCTGGACCCACTTCCAGCGGTTCTCCTTGGTGAGGAGCCTGAACACGGTCAGACCGCTCTCCCCGGTCTTCATCACTGCAGAGACACAGACACAGTCATCATCACTGAGACGTACTACAGCTGTACTTCAGAGGAGAACTTCAAATCTGTGGATGCATGGAGCATGCTACGTGTGTGTGTGTGTGTGTGTGTGTGTGTGTGTGTGTGTGTGTGTGTGTGTATGTATGTGTGTGTATGTGTGTGTGTGTATGTGTGTGTATGTGTGTGTGTGTATGTGTGTGTGTGTGTGTGTGTGTGTGTGTGTATGTGTGTGTGTATATATGTGTGTGTGTGTGTGTGTGTGTGTGTGTGTGTGTGTGTGTGTGTGTGTGTGTGTGTGTGTGTGTGTGTGTGTGTGTGTGTGTGTGTGTGGATCATCTCTGAGGCCTCCCTCACTCAGTGGATTTGTCCTATCCTCTGGCAGCTCTGCTCTGTTACTCAATCTGCTCCGTAATCCAGCAGGATTACTTATGAAAGCTGTCTGAACTCTCTGACCACGCTGGAAGAGAAGTCCTCCACTTTCCTGACGGCCCGGCTCTACAACATCAACACGACGCTCGCTGCATCAACAAACCACCATCTCTCTTTATCTAACACTGAAACACTGAGTCCAGTCTGAACTCTGCAGGTCTGAATAAACTGGACCTGTCAGAGTCTGATCCTTAACAAGTCTTTGACATCGTGACAGGCTGTCCTGAATGATTAGACGTGTGAACTTCGTTTAGAAGACAATAACTGACGAGCTTTAGTTCGTTTTGAAGTGAGCAAAGATGGAAACCATGTCTTTGCATAGAACTTCTTGACTCAAGCAGGGTTGCACACTTTTGCTTTTATAAACCTGCACATGTTTTGTGCAAACCTGTGACCCCTGAGGAGGAGGAGGAGGAGGAGGAGGAGGACATGGAGGAGGAGGAGGAGGAGGAAGAGGAGGAGGAGGAAGAAGAAGAAGGAGGAAGAAGAGGAGGAGGAAGAGGAGGAAGAAGAGGAGGAGGAGGAGGAGGAGGAGGAGGAGGAGGAGGAAGAGGAGATGGAGGAGGTGGAGGAGAAGGAGAAGGAGGAAGAAGAGGAGGAGGAAGAGTAGGAAGAAGAGGAGAAGGAGGAGGAGGAGGAGGAGGAGGAGGAGGAGGAGGAGGAGGAGGAGGAGGAGGAGGAAGAAGACGAGGAGGAGGAGGAGGAGGAGGGGGAAGAAGAAGAAGAGGAGGAGGAGGAGGAGGAAGAAGAAGAGGAGGAGGAGGAGGAAGAGGAGGAGTAAGAAGAGGAGGAGGAGGAGGAAGAGGAGGAGGAGGAAGAGGAGATGGAGTAGGAGGAGGAGGAGGAGATGGAGTAGGAGGAGGAGGAGGAGAAGGAGGAAGAGGAGGAGGAGGAATAAGAAGAAGAGGAGGAGGAGGAGGAGGAATAAGAAGAAGAGGAGGAGGAGGAGGAGGAGGAAGAAGAGGAGGAGGAGGAGGAGGAAGAAGAGGAGGAGGAGGAGGAGGAGGAGGAGGAGGAGGAGGAGGAAGAGGAGGAGGAGGAAGAAGAAGAGGAGGAGGAGGAGGAGGAGGGGGAAGAAGAAGAAGAGGAGGAGGAGGAGGAGGAAGAAGAAGAGGAGGAGGAGGAGGAAGAGGAGGAGTAAGAAGAGGAGGAGGAGGAGGAAGAGGAGGAGGAGGAAGAGGAGATGGAGTAGGAGGAGGAGGAGGAGATGGAGTAGGAGGAGGAGGAGGAGAAGGAGGAAGAGGAGAGGGAGGAATAAGAAGAAGAGGAGGAGGAGGAGAAGAAGAGGAGGAGGAGAAGAGGAAGAAGAGGAGGAGGAGGAGGAGGAGGAGGAGGAGGAGGAGGA
>NW_023260206.1:7500-17500 GCF_009762535.1 Notolabrus celidotus | reverse complement strand
AAAGGACTAATAAAATGAGGACATGATTTAAAGAGATAAACACGCTCAGTTTAATATTTAATGCAGTAAAACGATTTAATCTGAATAATCTGACTTCAGACTCTGTTTGTATTTGATGTCAGGAAAGATAATCAGTACCTGTCATCAGTATTTAGATATAAAATCAAACAGGTAAACAGAGTCCTGCCTCCTGGCTCTTCTCTGAGGTCGTCCACACGGAGCTCTCTGATTGGACCAATAATCAGCAACGAGTGTTTGACCTGACTGTCGTGTTGGGGTCAGACTGAGCGGGTCTGACCTCCTGAGGGATTAATATGTCTACAGGTCAAAGGTCATCACTGCTCTTCTGTCACCTGCATGAACTCTAAACTACCTCAGACACTGATGACATCATCGCAGGACACATGACAGAGTTAGTACAATAAAGAGGCGGAGCTTCTTTTGTGATGTCTTCATTTTATTGATTTTCTGTACAAAGCTCATCAGACGTTTCCTCATCACACCCGGGACGGGTACAGCATCTGAAACAGACAGGAAGTGACATCAGAAACAACGCAGACAGGAAGTGACATCAGAAACAAAGCAGACAGGAAGTGACATCAGAAACAACGCAGACCGGAAGTGACATCAGAAACAACGCAGGCAGGAAGTGACATCAGAAATGTAATAGACAGGAAGTGACATCACAACACACGTGACACAAGGAGACAGTCCAGTCCGGGCTAGCACTCAGAAGCTAACATTAGCATGACATGACTGCAGCGTCTCAGACTCTTTAAACCGGTCTCGGGTTCAGACCTCTGTGGGGTCGGACTCTGTGCCTTTAGAGGAACACCTGCAGCGACAGGACGCTTCAGGGACCGAGCGTCATGTGATCCAGACTCTTAGAGACCACGTAAGTACAGAGATAACTCTGACTGATCCAGGAGGTTCTTTGGATCTACGCTCAGACCTGGTCTACCTTCCTGCTTCACAGCGCTCGTTTACTCTTCCATGCTCACGGTTTGACTTGGGAAGCCTGTGTTTCACGTCAAAATGCTATGAACTCTGGGTAATTCCCTCACGATGAGTCTGCATGAGTACCCCCTCTGTAAGGGGGTACTCAGAGTCTGAGAGGGATCCCTCACACTCCAGGATGTCAGAGGGACAGGCCTGAGCATCAGAGTCTGTGAGCGTTGGTCAGGCGACTGACCATAGCTGGCTGCTTTAAGAACCAGGAAGTGGACTACAAACTGACCCGCAGGAACAGGAAGTGGACTACCAACTGATCTGCAGGACCAGGAAGTGGACTACAAACTGACCTGCAGGACCAGGAAGTGGACTACAAACTGACCCGCAGGAACCGGAAGTGTGTGGTCAGCGTAGAGTATAAAGGTGTTGTGTGTTTCCGTCTGATTAACAGCCAAGCTTTTATTTTGAAATTGGATGTTACATGTCGACTTCCTGTCCAGATCGCTTTCCTCTGATCAGCTGGGCGTGATGTCACAGCCTCTGAAGTCATACTCAACAGCTGACCTCAGTCTGGTCATGTGACCAACATGATGACACGTTCAAAGACAGTCAGACAGCTGGGCGCTGCCCCTGAACTCACCACTCTGACTCTGTGTCCGATGGCTTT
Source organism: Notolabrus celidotus (assembly GCF_009762535.1). NCBI lineage: Eukaryota > Metazoa > Chordata > Actinopteri > Labriformes > Labridae > Notolabrus > Notolabrus celidotus. The sequence continues at coordinate 15,882 of NW_023260206.1, read as the reverse complement.
AGCTGGCAGGTTGCTGCTGAACTTGGCGCGGACCATCCCGCTGCTGCCGTGAGCGCGGGTCACCTTCCCCCAAATCACACGGGTCTTATTGGGCTTACCGCCGGGCGTCACCGTGTTCCTGAAGGGTCAAAGGTCACTGTTATCCTCCGCCAGCAACACACTCACTGATGTTCACCTCACACACACACACACACTGATGTTCCTCACACACACGCGTATGTTCCTCACACACACACACACTGATGTTCACCTCACACACACACACACTGATGTTCACCTCACACACACACACACACACTGATGTTCACCTCACACACACACTGATGTTCACCTCACACACACACACACTGATGTTCCTCACACACACACACACACATGTTCCTCACACACACACACTGATGTTCACCACACACACACACGTTCCTCACACACACACTGATGTTCCTCACACACACGCGTTCCCCTCATATATACACACACACACACTGATGTTCACCAAACACACACACACTGATGTTCCTCACACACACACACTGATGTTCCTCACACACACACACAGATGTTCCTCACACACACACACTGATGTTCCTCACGCACACACACTGATGTTCCTCACGCACACACTGATGTTCCTCACACACACACTCATATTCCTCACACACGCACTGATGTTCCTTACACACACACACACACTGATGTTCCTCACACACACACACACTGATGTTCCTCACACACACACACTGATGTTCCTCACACACACACACTGATGTTCCTCACACACACACACTGATGTTCCTCACACACACTGATGTTCCTCACACACACACTGATATTCCTCACACACGCAATGATGTTCCTCACACACACACACGCACTGATGTTCCTCACACACACACACACACACACTGATGTTCCTCACACACACACTCACTTCTTGGCCTTGTAGACGTAGGCGCAGCGTTTCCCGAGGTAGAAGTCGACCTCGTCTCGGGTGTAGCAGCCCTCCACCTTCAGCAGGGCGGTGTGTTCACGCTGGTTCCTCAGACCACGTTTGTAGCCAGTGAAGATGGCCTTACTCCAAAGTCTGCGCGCGCGCACACACACACACACACACACACACAGAGTCAATGAACAATCTAATGCCTCCTCTTCACTGAGTCAGTAACAGAACATGTGTTCACACTGAGACTACGTCAGTCAGACTACGTCAGACAGACTACGTCAGTCAGACTACGTCAGACAGACTACGTCAGACAGACTACGTCAGACAGACTACGTCAGTCAGACTACGTCAGTCAGACTACGTCAGACAGACTACGTCAGTCAGACTACGTCAGTCAGACTACGTCAGTCAGACTACGTCAGACAGACTACGTCAGACAGACTACGTCAGTCAGACTACGTCAGACAGACTACGTCAGACAGACTACGTCAGACAGACTACGTCAGACAGACTACGTCAGTCAGACTACGTCAGACAGACTACGTCAGTCAGACTACGTCAGTCAGACTACGTCAGACAGACTACGTCAGTCAGACTACGTCAGTCAGACTACGTCAGACAGACTACGTCAGTCAGACTACGTCAGACAGACTACGTCAGACAGACTACGTCAGACAGACTACGTCAGACAGACTACGTCAGACAGACTACGTCAGTCAGACTACGTCAGACAGACTACGTCAGACAGACTACGTCAGTCAGACTTCGTCAGACAGACTACATCAGACAGTCAGTATGTCTGTCACCGTGTCTCTATTTTTACAGAACAGGAAGTGAACAGGTGAGAGCTTACCTTCCAGGCATGGTCAGTCTTCTCCAGGTGAGTCCACCTGCAAACACACACACAGAACATTAGAACAGCAGACACACACACACACAGAACATTAGAACAGCAGACACACACACACACAGAACATTAGAACAGCAGACACACACACAGAACATTAGAACAGCAGACACACACACACACACAGAACATTAGAAAAGCAGACACACACACACACACACACACACACACACAGAACATTAGAACAGCAGACACACACACACACACACACAGAACATTAGAACAGCAGACACACACAGAACATTAGAACAGCAGACACACACACACACACAGAACATTAGAAAAGCAGACACACACACACACACACACACACACACACAGAACATTAGAACAGCAGACACACACACACACACACACACAACATTAGAACAGCAGACACACACACACACACAGAACATTAGAACAGCAGACACACACAGAACATTAGAACAGCAGACACACACACACACACACACACAACATTAGAACAGCAGACACACACACACACACAGAACATTAGAACAGCACACACACACAGAACATTAGAACAGCAGACACACACACACACACACACACAGAACATTAGAACAGCAGACACACACACACAGAACATTAGAACAGCAGACACACACACACACACACACACACACACACACACAGCATTGATGCTGTTACAGGGAGGATGGTCGGAGTACACCTCGAAGGTCTTTATGTTTAAACAGCAGAGACCATCTCAGATCACCTGAGGAGCTGACACACACACACACACACACACACACACACACACAGTACTGTGGAGCCACGATGCTAACATTAGCCTCCAGCTCAGTCTCTGATGCACACTGACCCTGACAGGTGAGGAGTTCACCTGAACCTCTGAATCAAGTCCTGGCACTCATACACACTCACATACACACAAACTCACACACACAGACACACACACTCCGGAATTATAAACTCTGATGCTAACATGCTAATGCTAGCTCCGTCCGGTAACCGGTACAGATCCGGTACAGACCCGGTCCCCCACAGAGCCGCGGGTTTCCCCCGGTCCGTGTCGCGGCTCTGTCCCGACACAGACCGACCCTTCACCCCGCAGACCCGGGCCTCGGCCCGGCTCTGAGGACTGTTAGCCTCTGTTAGCCTCTGTTAGCTTCTGTTAGCCTCTCAGAGTTCCATCCAAAGTGAATCTCTTCCATCCCGGACCCGGTCCCGGAGCCCGTGGGCCCGGGTCGCGGGTCTCGGGCTGCCCGGTCTGTCCCGGGGGGTATCTTGGAGGACCGGGTCGGATTAACGGAGAAAAGTGAAGTTAGATTCAGACATGTTGGCGCGCTTACCTTCACTATCAGGACAGAAAGGAGGAAAAGGAAGGACGCAAAGGATGCTGGGAAATTATGGTAACCAGAGGGGTCCGCGGAGCTGCCTGATCAGAACTCTGTTCACTAATAAACACCTTCTTCATTTAAAGACTCTTAAAGTCTGTGTTTAACACTGATGAACTGATGAACTGATGAACTGATGAACAGAGGAACTGATGAACTGATGAACAGAGGAATAACCAAAGAGTTCACTCTGATATTAAACATATTTATTTAACTGATGATTTATTACCGACTGCGTGTTTAAACCGTTTTATACAGTCTATGGTTTAAACTGGTCTGTGAATATAACTGAACATATATATAATAATACATTATAAACATATAATAACATACAATGTGTATTTATGATTCAACAACTGATACATCAGTGTGAAGTTATTTATGAAGTTATTTATAAAGTTATTTACATCAGTATGAAGTTATTTATGAAGTTATTTATGAAGTTATTTATGAAGTTATTTACATCAGTATGAAGTTATTTATATCAATGTTTATTTTGTTTTTATCATGTCGGTGATCTCCAGGATGTTGGAAACCTAACCGTCCTTCAGAGAATAAATAAAGCTTTGAATTGAACTTTAGTGGATGTCAGCGCCCCCTGTGGACCAACATGTGCCTCTCTGAGTAGATCTGTTCACAGTAAGTTTGTTCCCTGACCAAAGACCTGGCCCTGCTTCGTGTTCACATTAAACTTCTCTCAGGGTGAGAGGATGAGGAGACAGGCTGCTTCTTCTTCTTCCTCTGACGTCTCAAATACAGAAGTTATCCATCGTGTTGCTGAGGGTCTCTTTGCTCTTGAAGGTCAGAACACGGGTTCAGTCTAGTCAAGTTAAAATCTGCTGACAGGAGCTGTCAGGTCAGATTCTCATGTTTGGTCTCACACACTTGATCATTTTTGATTGGTGTTTATAATCAGGCACGACTTTGACCACAGCTCTCCGTCCTCAGTGTGTCGTAAAGAAAAATCTGTTTCAGGAGAAAACCTTCAAATTAAAATATTTATTTAATGCACTTAAATTTAACTCAACTCTTCTTACAGCTGTGTTCAAATCTTTTTACAGTTTTCAAAAACAAAAAACAACAAAGTGAAAAAATGTAAAACTTAAAAACTGTGAGTCTGTTTGTCCTCCAGGACAAAACGGTGGAATGTCCTTTAAAACCACCCGCCGTCACATGACCCCACCGTCACATGACCCCGCCGTCACATGACCCCGCCGTCACATGACCCCGCCGTCACATGACCCATCACCGCCGCAGAAGACACAAGAGGGAGGAAACATGAAACATCTGTAAATATGGACTGATCAAGTCCCACCTGTCGCCAAGGTAACAGCAGGCCCAACAGGTGAGAGTACAAACACCTGCAGAGAGGGGCTTCCGTGGGGTTGATGATCAGACAGTGAAGGCATCATGCTGCGTTCAGGTGCTGTAAGTAACACTTGTTTAAACTGGCCTCAAACTGGTTTTCTTGCAGCAGATCATTAGTTTAGTGTTCAACGTCCTGATGTCCCACGTCACCTGAATGCAGCATGAGCCCACGTTTAACATGGAAAATAAAAACATCATTAAATTGATATTAAAAGTGAATCTCTGTCATCATCATCATCATCATCATCATCATCATCATCATCATCAGGGGAGTCTGACTACACAAACAAACAAACAAACAGAGGATCTGTGGAGACGACTGTGATCGTCACTGTAACAAGGCTCTGGCTGTAAACACAGTGTGAGTGTGTCGAGCTGTAAACACAGTGTGAGTGTGTCGAGCTGTAAACACAGTGTGAGTGTGTCGAGCTGTAAACACAGTGTGAGTGTGTCGAGCTGTAAACACAGTGTGAGTGTGTCGAGCTGTAAACACAGTGTGAGTGTGTCGAGCTGTAAACAGATGTAAACAAACAAATAAAAATACTTGACTGAACTTTAAAACAAAAACATGATCCAGGAGATAAACTTCAGGATTAATAACATCACAATGATCTGACCTTTCAGACTGTTCACAGACAAACTCCTGCCTTCAGTGGAGAGGTTGGTTGGTTGTTTGTTTGTTTGTTTGTTTGTTGTAGAAGAAATTCCTCTTAAACCAGTGGATGAGCCAGGTTAGATTGTGGTACTGCTCCTTTAAACCATTAAATCAACTTGATGACATCAGAAAAGGAAGCTCCGCCCACTGAGTGCCTGACAGGTACTCTGGGTGACTGTAGTCTGACTGTAGTCTGTGTGACTGTAGTCTGTGTGACTGTAGTCTGTGTGACTGTAGTCTGTGTGACTGTAGTCTGACTGTAGTCTGTGTGACTGTAGTCTGTGTGACTGTAGTCTGTGTGACTGTAGTCTGTGTGACTGTAGTCTGACTGTAGTCTGTGACTGTAGTCTGTGTGACTGTAGTCTGTGACTGTAGTCTGTGTGACTGTAGTCTGTGTGACTGTAGTCTGTGTGACTGTAGTCTGTGACTGTAGTCTGTGTGACTGTAGTCTGACTGTAGTCTGTGTGACTGTAGTCTGTGTGACTGTAGTCTGTGACTGTAGTCTGTGACTGTAGTCTGTGACTGTAGTCTGTGACTGTAGTCTGTGTGACTGTAGTCTGTGACTGTAGTCTGTGTGACTGTAGTCTGTGTGACTGTAGTCTGTGACTGTAGTCTGTGTGACTGTAGTCTGTGACTGTAGTCTGTGTGACTGTAGTCTGTGACTGTAGTCTGTGTGACTCTAGTCTGTGACTGTAGTCTGTGTGACTTTAGTCTGTGTGACTGTAGTCTGTGTGACTGTAGTTGGTGTGACTGTAGTCTGTGTGACTGTAGTCTGTGACTGTAGTCTGTGTGACTGTAGTCTGTGTGACTGTAGTCTGTGTGACTGTAGTCTGTGTTACTGTAGTCTGTGTGACTGTAGTCTGTGTGTAGTCTGACTGTAGTCTGTGTGTAGTCTGTGTGACTGTAGTCTGTGTGACTGTAGTCTGTGTGTAGTCTGTGTGACTGTAGTCTGTGTGTAGTCTGACTGTAGTCTGTGTGTAGTCTGACTGTAGTCTGTGTGTAGTCTGTGACTGTAGTCTGTGTGTAGTCTGACTGTAGTCTGTGTGTAGTCTGACTGTAGTCTGTGTGACTGTAGTCTGTGTGTAGTCTGACTGTAGTCTGTGTGTAGTCTGACTGTAGTCTGTGTGTTGTCTGTGACTGTAGTCTGTGTGTAGTCTGACTGTTGTCTGTGACTGTAGTCTGTGTAGTCTGTGTGTAGTCTGACTGTAGCCTGTGTAGTCTGTGTGTAGTCTGTGTGTAGTCTGACTGTAGTCTGTGTGACTGTAGTCTGTGTAGTCTGACTGTAGTCTGACTGTAGTCTGACTGTAGTCTGTGTGGCTGTAGTCTGCCTGTAATCTGTGTGACTGTAGTCTGCCTGTAATCTGTGTGACTGTAGTCTGACTGTAGTCTGACTGTAGTCTGACTGTAGTCTGTGACTGTAGTCTGTGACTGTAGTCTGTGTGTAGTCTGTGACTGTAGTCTGTGTGGCTGTAGTCTGACTGTTGTCTGTGACTGTAGTCTGTGACTGTAGTCTGTGTGTAGTCTGTGTGACTGTAGTCTGTGACTGTAGTCTGTGTGTAGTCTGTGTGTAGTCTGTGTGACTGTAGTCTGTGTGACTGTAGTCTGTGTGACTGTAGTCTTTTTTAGTGTCAGACCAGGAGTCGTAGAAAAGTCCCAGCATGCAACAGAAACAGTAGGCGGAGCTGCTGGAGCTCATCACCACCTGATGGTCCTCGTTCAATCACAGGACGACCCCCGGGCTCAGTAACAGGTGAGCTCAGATCATGGATCTTATTGGTCAGCACTCAGGAAGTGATTAAAACATGTGGTCTGTTTTTAATTGATGTCATTTAGAAAAAGAGAAATGAAAACATGATGTTTATTATCTCAGCGGTCGGGGGAGTGGCCTTCTGTTTGGTTTCAGACTGACTCTCATCATGATTACATGTGGAGGACTTTAGATCAGGTTCTTATCTCGTACAGGTTTTCTTCTTTATTTACAGACTCTGATGAAGGACCGGGTGTCTTTGAAACCGCTGTAATAAATAAAGTTTAAAACAACTTCACTGTCAGGTAGAGTCCTCGTCTGAACCAGCTTCATCTGAAGACTCATATCACTCTTTGTTTTCATGTCAGGGTTTCTCTCCACTGCAGCGGCTTCATGTGACGGAGGTCCTGATCACAGGTGGAGGATCAGTCAGGTGGTGAAGGAGCAGCCAGGTCACATCACCTGAAGCTAGCCTCAGAGACCGTCAACGCAAACAAAACCAATGAAGTTCAAATGAAGGCTGAAAAAAGACGAGAGAAGAGACGCTCACTGAGGGAGGAAACACCACACCTGTCAGTCAGAGTTCAGGGGTCACGTGACCCTCCTCTGGGTCACATGACTCAGGTGTCTCAGTGAAGAGGGGACAGGTGGAGTGAAGCGAGTCCTGATGCTCGGATCTGATGAAGAGACAAAAAGCTGAAAAACCAGCTGATGACAGAAACACCTTTGCTAACGTTAGCTTACTAAGCTAACGTTAGCACTGAGCTACATTAGCTCATTTTTAAACTAACCTGTTCGCTGTTATTCCCATCGTTAGTGGCTCTTAGCGTCGGTGCGATGCTAATCTTGATCCTGTCTGTTATATAAGACCACATTAGCTTAGCCTCACTGAGTAGATTTGTGCTAGGTAATGCTAAGCATCGCAGCTATCGGTTTTAATGTTGAAACCTTTATGATAATTAGCTTTATAGCAGACAGTTAGTGTCATGGTTTTAGCTCGTTAGCGTTCCTGGTTGTTATGATTCATTTGGTTAGCATTAGCATAAACTGAACGCAAACACAGACGGTTTTATGAGCTAGCTTCATAAATAAAGCTAATATTGGTGCTACATTAGCAGTGAGCTGCACTGGTTTCTGTTAGCCCATTACAGCTTAGTGTGTTAGCTTAAACTCTGAAATAACCAGCTTCATTATGTTAGCTAACATTAGCAGTGACACCGTTAGCTCTTCTTTTGTGCTAACTGCCAAACATTAGCTTAATGTTAGCTTACATAAGCTACTGTTTACAGTTAGCGGTGCTAGCTACACACCACTGAAGTTTATAATATTAGCAAAAATAGCTGTGAGCTGTTTTAGCATCATCTCTGTTCTACTTACATCAGAATTTGCTTCGTTAGCATG
>NW_023260206.1:0-2500 GCF_009762535.1 Notolabrus celidotus | reverse complement strand
AAGGACAAGTCCTACGTCAGGTCCAAGGATAAGTCCTACGTCAGGTCCAAGGATAAGTCCTACGTCAGGTCCAAGGATAAGTCCTATGTCAGGTCCAAGGACAAGTCCTACGTCAGGTCCAAGGATAAGTCCTACGTCAGGTCCAAGGACAAGTCCTATGTCAGTTCCAAGGACAAGTCCTACGTCAGGTCCAAGGACAAGTCCTACGTCAGGTCCAAGGACAAGTCCTATGTCAGTTCCAGGGACAAGTCCTACGTCAACACTCTGATGAGTGTTGAGACCAAGAACTCCCAGCACAAAACCAACATGTCCAGATCTGAGGACATGATACCGGGCTCAGATCTGGATCCTCCAGAAGAATCTGGACGGCATGTAGAGGAAACTAAAGCTCTGATTTCTGAGACGACTGAGGCTCAGAGGGGGTACCATGGTTCAACTGAGGCCAGCTCAGAGACCAGGGGGTCTGGCAGAACAGGTGCTTCAGCATGTTGGGGGGTCAGGTGACACCTGGATCTCAAAGGAGGCACTAAAGGACATACCTATAGAGAAAGAAGTCCAGGCTATCTTTCTAAAATCCGCTGGCCCCTCGGATAAGCAGCAACACGTGGATTCAGGGAAAGTGGTTTCAGAAGTTCTTGGAGGGCCTCAGCCGTGACCATGTGGTGGAGGAGGTTTAGTTTCTACAACAGGATCTGTCCTCAGAGACCGAGCGAGGAGCAGGTCTCAAAGAAGAAGAGGACTCAGGGAAAACCTCTGAGTCCAACAGGAGGCACGAGAGGACACGGATCAGGTTTCTGTGAGCCGGCATGAACACAGGAAGCAGCAGGCGGAGAGTCCACGACGGCATGGGGTCTGAAACCTCTTTACTTTAGGGAGGCAGATTCTGGGGCGACTGTCTTAGCTTAGGGGGAGAGAGGGGGCGTGTTTGAGCTCCTCACGGGTCCTCAGGGTTCTTGTTGACGTGTAGAACGGTGACCTCCTGATTTAAAGACGTCTCTGACGTCCAGCCGCTCACTCTGATTCAGAGAGTGTGTTCAAACACTAGAGACACTCGTACAGAGAGGACACAGACCAGCTCAGACCCTGCTCTTAATAACAGCCTGAGGAGTCTGGGATTCGTTCCTGATCCTCCAGGACCGGGGGACAGAGCGACAGAGAGACGTGAGGGCCGGAGGACGGACGGAAGATACACAAAGCAAACACACGTTTACCACGCCTCTGGAGTTTGTGCTTAACAGGACTAACCATAAAGACTAAGACTTCAGACCCTGACGGTCTGACGGTCTGACGGTCTGACGGTCTGACGGTCTGACGGTCTGACGGTCTGACGGTCTGACGGTCTTTGTTCTCAGGTCGGCTTCAGGCGAGCGGCGCCAAGTGAACGTAGATGGCGCACAGCATCGACATGACGGACAGGTAGAAGAGGGCGAAGCCCGCCAGCTGGACCCGAGGGGAGGGGCTAAGGGAGAGCGGGGCCATTGAGAGCAACACACCAACTGTCCCATAAACCCCGCCCCCTTTCCCCTCCAAGACCTCCCCCACTGAACAGAGACTGTCCTGAGTGATGGCGGGGGGGGGGATGGACACGGCGGAGGATAACAGTGAGACGGACAGAATAAAGGGTTAATGAGAGGCGGGAAGATGAAGAGAAGAAAGAGAGAGAGAGGTTAGCCAGTCAGTGACATCACAGCAGGAGCACTTCCTGTTTACGGACCAAAGACTGACTAACGAGGAGGACCAAAGACAGAGAACAAAGCCACCCTGGATCTGTGACCCTGCTCTCGTCTTGTTATGGTTCAGACGGTGTCAGAGCGGACGGGTTACCTGTGGAACGCCGATCCTGCGACACGCCTCCAGGAAGTTCTCCACGTTCCGTCGACATTTGGCCATGGTGAGTTTAGGCTGCAGACAAAAGAAGGGTTACTGACAGAACACACAGCAGGCTTCAGGACGCTCTGAGAGGGACACCAACTCACCACGGCGGGGGAGGGGACGTGGATGCTGGGGACGGACCGAGGGCGCACGTGATTGGCCAAGTGACAGAGCACCACCCCGTCCGTCAGCGCCGCCCCAAGATCTGTCGGCAACGACACCTTCAGACGAGCCTCTATGTTCTGAGAGAGAGAGAGAGAGAGAGAGAGAGGGAGAGAGAGAGAGGGAGAGAGAGAGGGAGAGAGAGAGAGAGAGGGATAGAGAGAGAGAGAGAGAGAGGTAGAGAGAGGAGAGAGAGAGAGGGGGAGAGAGGGAGAGGAGCGAGAGAAGAGAGGAGAGAGAGAGGGAGAGGGAAGAGAGAGAGAGAGAGGGATAGAGAGAGAGAGAGGGAGAGGATAAGAGAGGAGAGAGAGGGAGAGAGAGAGGGAGAGAGAGGGTGAGAGAGAGAGAGAGAGAGAGAGGGAGAGAGAGAGGGGAGAGAGAGGAGAGAGAAGAGAGAGGGAGAGAGAGAGAGAGAGAGGGGGAGAGGAGAGGGAGGAGAGAGGAGAGGAGAGAGAGGGAGAGAGAG
>NW_023260205.1:0-31294 GCF_009762535.1 Notolabrus celidotus | reverse complement strand
GGATCAGCAGGGGTCGAGGTAAGGAGGGATGAGTAGGCGTCGAGGTAAGGAGGGATGAGTAGGGGTCAAGGTAAGGAGGGATCAGCAGGGTCGAGGTAAGGAGGTTTGAGTAGGCGTCGAGGTCAGGAGGGATGAGAAGGGGTCAAGGTAAGGAGGGATCAGCAGGGGTCGAGGTAAGGAGGGATGAGTAGGCGTCGAGGTAAGGAGGGATGAGTAGGGGTCAAGGTAAGGAGGGATGAGAAGGGGTTGAGGTAAGGAGGTTTGAGTAGGCGTCGAGGTAAGGAGGTTTGAGTAGGCGTCGAGGTCAGGAGGGATGAGAAGGGATTGAGGTAAGGAGGGATGAGTAGGGGTTGAGGTAAGGAGGGATGAGTAGGGGTTGAGGTAAGGAGGGATGAGTAGGAGTCGAGGTAAGGAGGTTTGAGTAGGCGTCGAGGTCAGGAGGGATGAGAAGGGATTGAGGTAAGGAGGGATGAGTAGGGGTTGAGGTAAGGAGGGATGAGTAGGGGTTGAGGTAAGGAGGGATGAGAAGGGGTCGAGGTAAGGAGGTTTGAGTAGGCGTCGAGGTCAGGAGGGATGAGAAGGGATTGAGGTAAGGAGGGATGAGTAGGGGTTGAGGTAAGGAGGGATGAGTAGGGGTTGAGGTAAGGAGGGATGAGTAGGGGTCGAGGTAAGGAGGGATGAGTAGGGGTCGAGGTAAGGAGGGATGAGTAGGGGTTGAGGTAAGGAGGGATGAGTAGGGGTCAAGGTAAGGAGGGATGAGTAGGAGTCAAGGATCTTTTTATAGCATGCTAACAAACTCACAGTGAGCATGTCAGGATGTTGATGTTAGGCAGGTTCAATGTCTATGGACTCAGATGAGTTAGAGTAACGTACAACAAGTAACTGTGATGGATTAATGACATCAGGTCATATTGAAGTCAAAGTTTATACAGTAGATTATTAAACATGCATGATCACACTTCAACACTCCAGTATCCAGCCTCAGCAGCTGTTCTGTTATCTAGAACTGTTTCTGATAGTTTGTCTAATATTCATGATTCCTATGAGTGTTTCTTTTTGTATTCTTACCTTTGGCTGAGATCAAGAACTGAAATATTTGAGTGTGTTTTATGATATGTGGACGCCACACTAACACACACCAAATATTTCATTAAAGTCAAACATAAAAAGAAGAAATCAAAACAAAGTAAAATACGATTCTTTTCATTCACATTTTTAATATTTATTGAATGATGCAAATCAAACACAGGAACAGAACAATCTTCACAGTATGAAACATGTTTCCATCCATAACTTCATTTAAGTGGAGTGCAAGAGTGATAACATTAGACAGAAGAGCTGCTCATGTTGCTATGCCAAGGCCTGCTTACTGTATAGGGCTCATGTAGCTCTCTGTCTGGGTAATAAAAGGTAGTTATTAAATATGTTCATGAAAATAAGGAATAAATAACTAGATACATAAATAAATACTGAAATCAATCACTGATAATGTGATTCATGAACTTATTTAGTCTTTGTGAATAAATACATTCAAACAGAAAGTTGTGTCCATGTTGTTTGGTATGAAGTCCCTTTTTCAGTCCAGTTCTTAACGCAACAGAATTGCTGAAAGAGACGCAACCACTAAGAGGAGACTTGTTTTGTTGACGACTGCAGAGGAGGCGGCAGTTGTTGGTGCTGATGTAGCTGCTGCAGGTGCTGATGTAGCTGCTGCAGGTGTTGGTGCTGATGTAGCTGCTGCAGGTGTTGGTGCTGATGTAGCTGCTGCAGGTGTTGGTGCTGATGTAGCTGCTGCAGACCCTGCTGGGGCAGCAGTTGTTGGGGCTGCTGTGGTTGCAGCAGCAGTTGTTGGGGCAGCTGTGGTTGCAGCAGCAGTTGTTGGGGCAGCTGTGGTTGCAGCAGCAGTTGTTGGGGCTGCTGTGGTTGCAGCAGCAGTTGTTGGGGCAGCTGTGGTTGCAGCAGCAGTTGTTGGGGCAGCTGTTGTTGCAGCAGCTGTTGTTGGGACAGCTGTGGTTGCAGCAGCAGTTGTTGGGGCAGCTGTGGATGCAGCAGCTGTGGTTGCAGCAGCTGTTGTTGGGACAGCTGTGGATGCAGCAGCTGTTGTTGCAGCAGCTGTTGTTGCAGCAGCAGTTGTTGGGGCAGCTGTTGTTGCAGCAGCAGTTGTTGGGGCAGCTGTGGATGCAGCAGCTGTGGTTGCAGCAGCTGTTGTTGGGACAGCTGTGGTTGCAGCAGCGGTTGTTGCAGCAGCGGTTGTTGGGGCAGCAGTTGTTTGGGCAGCTGTGGTTGGAGCAGCTGTTGTTGCAGCAGCTGTTGTTGCAGCAGCTGTTGTTGCAGCAGCAGTTGTTGGGGCAGCTGTTGTTGGGGAAGCTGTTGTTGCAGCAGCTGTTGTTGGAGCAGCTGTTGTTGGGGCAGCTGAGGTTGCAGCAGCGGTTGTTGGGGCAGCGGTTGTTGCAGCAGCTGTTGTTGGGGCAGCTGTTGTTGCAGCAGCTGTTGTTGGGGCAGCTGTTGTTGCAGCAGCTGTTGTTGGGGCAGCTGTTGTTGCAGCAGCTGTTGTTGGGGCAACTGTTGTTGGGGCAGCGGTTGTTGGGGCAGCTGTTGTTGCAGCAGCTGTTGTTGGGGCAGCTGTTGTTGCAGCAGCTGTTGTTGGGGCAGCTGTTGTTGCAGCAGCTGTTGTTGGGGCAACTGTTGTTGGGGCAGCTGTTGTTGGGGCAGCTGTTGTTGGGGCAGCTGTGGATGCAGCAGCTGTGGTGGCAGCAGCAGTTGTTGGGGCAGCTGTTGTTGCAGCAGCTGTGGTTGCGGCAGCTGTTGTTGGGGCAGCTGTTGTTGCAGCAGCTGTGGTTGGGGCAGCTGTTGTTGCAGCAGCGGTTGTTGGGGCAGCTGTGGTTGCAGCAGCTGTGGTTGCAGCAGCTGTTGTTGGGGCAGCTGTGGTTGCAGCAGCAGTTGTTGGGGCAGCTGTTGTTGCAGCAGCTGTGGTTGGGGCAGCTGTTGTTGCAGCAGCTGTTGTTGGGGCAGCTGTGGTTGCAGCAGCTGTTGTTGCAGGAGCGGTTGTTGGGGCAGCTGTGGTTGCAGCAGCTGTTGTTGCAGCAGCTGTTGTTGGGGCAGCTGTGGTTGCAGCAGCTGTTGTTGGGGCAGCTGTAGTTGCAGCAGCAGTTGTTGGGCTAGCTGTGGTTGGGGCAGCGGTTGTTGGGGCAGCGGTTGTTGGGGCAGCTGTTGTTGCAGCAGCAGTTGTTGGGGCAGCTGTTGTTGCAGCAGCAGTTGTTGGGGCAGCTGTGGTTGCAGCAGCTGTTGTTGGGGCAGCTGTGGTTGCAGCAGCAGTTGTTGGGGCAGCTGTGGTTGCAGCAGCTGTTGTTGCAGCAGCAGTTGTTGGGGCAGCTGTGGTTGCAGCAGCAGTTGTTGGGGCAGCTGTTGTTGCAGCAGCAGTTGTTGGGGCAGCTGTGGTTGCAGCAGCAGTTGTTGGGGCAGCTGTGGTTGCAGCAGCAGTTGTTGGGGCAGCTGTTGTTTCAGCAGCAGTTGTTGGGGCAGCTGTGGTTGCAGCAGCTGTTGTTGGGGCAGCTGTGGTTGCAGCAGCAGTTGTTGGGGCAGCTGTTGTTGCAGCAGATGTGGTTGCAGCAGCAGTTGTTGGGGCAGCTGTTGTTGCAGCAGCAGTTGTTGGGGCAGCTGTTGTTGGGGCAGCTGTGGTTGCAGCAGCTGTTGTTGGGGCAGCTGTGGTTGCAGCAGCAGTTGTTGGGGCAGCTGTGGTTGCAGCAGCTGTTGTTGGGGCAGCTGTTGTTGGGGCAGCTGTTGTTGGGGCAGCTGTTGTTGGGGCAGCTGTTGTTGCAGCAGCAGTTGTTGGGGCAGCTGTTGTTGGGGCAGCTGTGGTTGCAGCAGCTGTTGTTGGGGCAGCTGTTGTTGCAGCAGTTGTTGGGGCAGCTGTGGTTGCAGCGGTTGTTGGGGCAGCTGTGGTTGCAGCAGCGGTTGTTGGGGCAGCTGTGGTTCCAGCAGCTGTTGTTGCTGCAGCAGTTGTTGGGGCAGCTGTTGTTGCAGCAGCTGTTGTTGCAGCAGCTGTTGTTGCAGCAGCTGTTGTTGCAGCGGTTGTTGATTGTCCACTGCTTGATGCTGTTGAATGATGGCGGCAATGATCAGTATAATGCTCACATTCTGATTACACATATGAAGTTTTTATTTCAGTTTATTTCTTGGAAGTTAGAATCAAATCTTACCAATTAAGAGAAGAAAGAAGACGCAGATTTTCATCTTCAATGTAGAGGTTCTTTTCTGTTTAAAAAATATTATTCAGGATTAGTTTGAGTTCACTGAAGAAAACTGAAAACTTTCACATTAGTGTCATTTCAATATGTTTTTTTTACATATATATCTTATAATATGATAATGCTCCTTGAATACTTGAAATAAATATATAACTCTCAGTATTTCATCCATTTAGACTTTAAATTCTTTGTAATCAAACCCTTAAATCATCCTCATAGTTATCTTTAGACACACTGAATAGTTGAAGCAGTTAAGTAACACTTCCAGAAAACTCTAAAATCTGTTTTGCCTTTCAGGAAAAATTACACTGAGCTCTGAAAAATACTGTTCACCCAATGATAAAGAGCCTTTGTCTAATTAGATCATTAAAGTAAACTCAAAGAAAGAGAAGAAACAAGAGCTGCTTTAAATGAAAAAGGATAAATATTCATGAATAAAGGACTTACAGATTCCATCCTCTGTTTGCTCGTCTTCACTGCTGTGACTGAAGTTTTGATGCTCTCTGATTCCACCTGTTCTCTGTCCTTTGCTGTTTGCTTGATGATTTCCTCCACTGAACTAACGGCAGCTTATATACTCTCACAAAGCAGGTAACGTGACATCAGGCTGCCAACAAAGACGTAAATAATCTGCATGACTAATGTTTTTACTCTCAGTTTAAGGTGTGGCTGCCTCCTACCTTTAAATTTGGCTGATATGTTCACTGTGTAAGAATCTGGTTCAGTGACGTTGTGCGTCAGTCGTGACGTTGAGTTGAATATTTTTAGCGGGACTCTTTTATCTCAACCCTTAACATTAGTTAATATTGATGTTAAGATTGTTAAATCTCTTCTGTCATTGTGCAACATGTGTCCTGTTCCCTGCTGATGTTTTGATTTGAGCATGTGAAGTATGAAAGACGACGCCAGAGCTCTCAGTAAACACAGAGGTTACTAATGGGACACACCTTACTGCTCTGAAGGAGATACTGAATTAAATCAGGTGCAGAGCGTCACCTCTTCATTAACTCTCCTCTATAATAATCTGTCTGTTATCAGACTAGAGGAGATCATTGTTAGATTACAGCAGATAAGTGGATTCATTGTCCCTGAGTGTGACTCAGTGTAACATAAAAACCTAAACCTGTAGATATTGTTCAGCATTAATGGAGCCTTCACAGATGTGGAAGCTACCCATGCCATGGACTCTTCTGATCCCCATACCATCAGGGACGCTGGCTCTGAACTGTGAGCTGATAACACGCCGGGTGGTCCCTCTCCTCTGGTCCCTCTCCCATCTTAAACAGGATGAGGTCCAGAGAAGTCTCCAGTGTTTCTGGATCATGTTTTTACCAGGTTTCCTCTTTGAATGGTTCAGTTTTTAACTGTGTGAGTTTGAGCACATGCAGTGATTTCCACTACAGAGTCAGGTCTGTTTTTTATACAGTGCTGCCTGAGGTCCTGAGGATCACTGCCATCCAGTATCAGTTATCGTCCTTCTCCCTATTGGTCAGAGATTTCTCCAGACTCTCTGAATCTTTTATTGTAATTAGTTTAGAGGGCAGTGACGAACAAGACTCCAAAAACATGTGACCATGACTCATTTTAAATCTCCCACAGACTGTCACTAACAAGACCACGCCCTGTTTGTTATAATTATATCTGTAACAAGACCCACTGTAGAACGTACAGAAAACCACATCACTGAACATCAGAAATGACACCACACCATACTACAGTTATTAATGTTTTTATCATTTTATTTAAATAAGTTCAAAACATGAGGGAAGGAGGGATGAGTAGAGATTGAGGTAAGGAGGGATGAGTAGAGATTGAGGTAAGGAGGGATGAGTAGGGGTTGAGGTAAGGAGGGATGAGTAGGGATAGAGGTACGGAGGGATGAGTAGGAGTCAAGGTAAGGAGGGATTAGTAGGGATCGAGGAAAGGAGAGATGAGTAGGCATTGAGGTAAGGAGGGATGAGTAGGGGTCGAGGTAAGGAGGGATGAGTAGGATTCGAGGTAAGGAGGGATGAGTAGCCGTTGATGTAAGGAGGGATAAGTAGGAGTCGAGGTAAGGAGGGATTAGAAGGGGTTGAGGTAAGGAGGGATGAGTAGGAGTCGAGGTAAGGAGGGATCAGCAGGGGTCGAGGTAAGGAGAGATGAGTAGGCCTTGAGGTAAGGAGGGATGAGTAGGGGTCGAGGTAAGGAGGGATGATTAGGCATTGAGGTAAGGAGGGATGAGTAGCCATTGATGTAAGGAGGGATGAGTAGGAGTTGAGCAAAGGAGGGAAGAGAAGGGGTTGAGGTAGGGAGAGATGAGTAGGGGTTGAGGTAAGGAGGGATCAGCAGGGGTCGAGGTAAGGAGAGATGAGTAGGGGTTGAGGTAAGGAGGGATGAGTAGGGGTTGAGGTAAGGAGGGATCAGCAGGGGTCGAGGTAAGGAGAGATGAGTAGGGGTTGAGGTAAGGAGGGATGAGTAGGGGTCGAAGTAAGGAGGGATGACTAGGGTTGAGGTAAGGAGGGATGAGTAGGGGTCGAGGTAAGGAGGGATGAGTAGGGGTCGAAGTAAGGAGGGATGACTAGGGGTTGAGGTAAGGAGGGATGAGTAGGGGTTGAGGTAAGGAGGGATGAGTAGGGGTCGAAGTAAGGAGGGATGACTAGGGGTTGAGGTAAGGAGAGATGAGTAGGGGTTGAGGTAAGGAGGGATGAGTAGGGGTCGAAGTAAGGAGGGATGACTAGGGGTTGAGGTAAGGAGGGATGAGTAGAGATTGAGGTAAGGAGGTTTGAGTAGAGATTGAGGTAAGGAGGGATGTGTAGGGGTGGAGATAAGGAGGGATGTGTAGAGATTGAGGTAAGGAGGGATGAGTAGAGATTGAGGTAAGGAGGGATGTGTAGGGGTGGAGGTAAGGAGGGATGTGTAGAGATTGAGGTAAGGAGGGATGAGTAGAGATTGAGGTAAGAAGGGATGTGTAGGGGTGGAGGTAAGGAGGGATGAGTAGAGATTAGGGTAAGGAGGGATGTGTAGGGGTGGAGGTATGGAGGGATGAGTAGGGGTTGAGGTAAGGAGGGATGAGTATGGGTTGAGGTAAGAAGGGATGAGAAGGGGTCGAGGTAAGGAGGGATGAGTAGGCGTCGAGGTAAGGAGGGATGAGAAGGGGTCGAGGTAAGGAGGGATGAGTAGGCGTCGAGGTAAGGAGGGATGAGTAGGGGTCAAGGTAAGGAGGGATGAGTAGGCGTCGAGGTAAGGAGGGATGAGTAGGAGTCGAGGTGAGAAGGGATGAGTAGGCGTCAAGGTAAGGAAGGATGAGAAGGGGTTGAGGTAAGGAGGGATGAGTAGGGGTCAAGGTAAGGAGGGATGAGTAGGCGTCGAGGTAAGGAGGGATGAGTAGGAGTCGAGGTAAGAAGGGATGAGTAGGCGTCAAGGTAAGGAAGGATGAGAAGGGGTCGAGGTAAGGAGGGATGAGTAGGCGTCGAGGTAAGGAGGGATGAGTAGGGGTCGAGATAAGGAGGGATGAGTAGGGGTTGAGGTAAGGAGGGATGAGTAGGGGTTGAGGTAAGGAGGGATGAGTAGGGGTTGAGGTAAGGAGGGATGAGTAGGCGTCGAGGTAAGGAGGGATGAGTAGGCGTCGAGGTAAGGAGGGATGAGTAGGGGTCGAGATAAGGAGGGATGAATAGGCGTCGAGGTAAGGAGGGATGAGAAGGGGTCGAGGTAAGGAGGGATGAGTAGGGGTTGAGGTAAGGAGGGATGAGTAGGGGTTGAGGTAAGGAGGGATGAGTAAGGGTCGAGGTAAGGAGGGATGAGTAGGGGTTGAGGTAAGGAGGGATGAGTAGGCGTCAAGGTAAGGAGGGATGAGAAGGGGTCGAGGTAAGGAGGGATGAGTAGGGGTTGAGGTAAGGAGGGATGAGTAGGGGTTGAGGTAAGGAGGGATGAGTAAGGGTCGAGGTAAGGAGGGATGAGTAGGAGTCGAGGATCTTTTTATAGCATGCTAACAAACTCACAGTGACCATGTCAGGATGTTGATGTTAGGCAGGTTCAATGTCTATGGACTCAGATGAGTTAGAGTAACGTACAACAAGTAACTGTGATGGATTAATGACATCAGGTCATATTGAAGTCAAAGTTTATACAGTAGATTATTAAACATGCATGATCACACTTCAACACTCCAGTATCCAGCCTCAGCAGCTGTTCTGTTATCTAGAACTGTTTCTGATAGTTTGTCTAATATTCATGATTCCTATGAGTGTTTCTTTTTGTATTCTTACCTTTGGCTGAGATCAAGAACTGAAATATTTGAGTGTGTTTTATGATATGTGGACGCCACACTAACACACACCAAATATTTCATTAAAGTCAAACATAAAAAGAAGAAATCAAAACAAAGTAAAATACGATTCTTTTCATTCACATTTTTAATATTTATTGAATGATGCAAATCAAACACAGGAACAGAACAATCTTCACAGTATGAAACATGTTTCCATCCATAACTTCATTTAAGTGGAGTGCAAGAGTGATAACATTAGACAGAAGAGCTGCTCATGTTGCTATGCCAAGGCCTGCTTACTGTATAGGGCTCATGTAGCTCTCTGTCTGGGTAATAAAAGGTAGTTATTAAATATGTTCATGAAAATAAGGAATAAATAACTAGATACATAAATAAATACTGAAATCAATCACTGATAATGTGATTCATGAACTTATTTAGTCTTTGTGAATAAATACATTCAAACAGAAAGTTGTGTCCATGTTGTTTGGTATGAAGTCCCTTTTTCAGTCCAGTTCTTAACGCAACAGAATTGCTGAAAGAGACGCAACCACTAAGAGGAGACTTGTTTTGTTGACGACTGCAGAGGAGGCGGCAGTTGTTGGTGCTGATGTAGCTGGTGTTGCAGCAGCTGCAGGTGTTGGTGCTGATGTAGCTGCTGCAGACCCTGCTGGGGCAGCAGTTGTTTGGGCTGCTGTGGTTGCTGCAGCAGTTGTTGGGGCAGCGGTTGTTGCAGCAGCTGTTGTTGCAGCAGCGGTTGTTGCAGCAGCTGTTGTTGGGGCAGCTGTGGTTGCTGCAGCAGTTGTTGGGGCAGCTGTTGTTGCTGCAGCAGTTGTTGGGGCAACTGTGGTTGCAGCAGCAGTTGTTGGGGTAGCTGTGGTTGCTGCAGCAGTTGTTGGGGCAGCTGTGGTTGCAGCAGCTGTTGTTGGGGCAGCTGTGGTTGCTGCAGCAGTTGTTGGGGCAGCTGTTGTTGCTGCAGCAGTTGTTGGGGCAACTGTGGTTGCAGCAGCAGTTGTTGGGGTAGCTGTGGTTGCAGCAGCAGTTGTTGGGGCAGCGGTTGTTGCAGCAGCTGTTGTTGGGGCAGCTGTGGTTGCAGCAGCTGTTGTTGGGGCAGCTGTGGTTGCTGCAGCAGTTGTTGGGGCAGCGGTGGTTGCAGCAGCTGTTGTTGGGGCAGCTGTGGTTGCTGCAGCTGTTGTTGGGGCAGCTGTGGTTGCAGCAGCTGTTGTTGGGGCAGCTGTGGTTGCAGCAGCTGTTGTTGGGGTAGCTGTGGTTGCTGCAGCAGTTGTTGGGGCAGCTGTTGTTGGGGCAGCTGTGGATGCAGCAGCTGTGGTGGCAGCAGCAGTTGTTGGGGCAGCTGTTGTTGCAGCAGCTGTTGTTGGGACAGCTGTTGTCGCAGCCACTGTGGTTGCAGTAGCTGTTGTTGCAGCAGCTGTTGTTGGGGCAGCTGTTGTTGCAGCAGCTGTTGTTGCAGCAGCTGTTGTTGGGGCAGCTGTGGTTGCAGCAGCTGTTGTTGGGGCAGCTGTGGTTGCAGCAGCTGTTGTTGCAGCAGCTGTTGTTGGGGCAGCTGTGGTTGCAGCAGCTGTTGTTGCAGCGGCGGTTGTTGCAGCAGCAGTTGTCGGGGCAGCTGTGGTTGCAGCAGCTGTTGTTGTAGCAGCTGTTGTTGGGGCAGCTGTGGTTGCAGCAGCTGTTGTTGGGGCAGCTGTTGTTGGGGCAGCTGTGGTTGGGGCAGCGGTTGTTGGGGCAGCGGTTGTTGGGGCAGCTGTGGTTGCAGCAGCGGTTGTTGCAGCAGCAGTTGTTGGGGCAGCTGTTGTTGCAGCAGCTGTGGTTGCAGCAGCTGTTGTTGGGGCAGCTGTGGTTGCAGCAGCTGTTGTTGGGGCAGCTGTTGTTGCAGCAGCTGTGGTTGGGGCAGCTGTTGTTGCAGCAGCGGTTGTTGGGGCAGCTGTTGTTGCAGCAGCAGTTGTTGGGGCAGCTGTGGTTGCAGCAGCAGTTGTTGGGGCAGCTGTGGTTGCAGCAGCTGTTGTTGCAGCAGCTGTTGTTGGGGCAGCTGTTGTTGCAGCAGCAGTTGTTGGGGCAGCTGTGGTTGCAGCAGCTGTTGTTGCAGCAGCTGTTGTTGGGGCGGCTGTGGTTGCAGCAGCAGTTGTTGGGGCAGCTGTGGTTGCAGCAGCAGTTGTTGGGGCAGCTGTGGTTGCAGCAGCTGTGGTTGCAGCAGCTGTGGTGGCAGCAGCGGTTGTTGGGGCAGATGTTGTTGGGGCAGCTGTTGTTGGTGCAGCTGTTGTTGGGGCAGCTGTGGTTGCAGCAGCAGTTGTTGGGGCAGCTGTTGTTGCAGCAGCTGTTGTTGGGGCAGCTGTGGTTGCAGCAGCTGTTGTTGGGGCAGCTGTTGTTGGGGCAGCTGTGGTTGCAGCAGCGGTTGTTGGGGCAGCTGTTGTTGGGGCAGCTGTTGTTGGGGCAGCTGTGGATGCAGCAGCGGTTGTTTGGGCAGCGGTTGTTGGGGCAGCGGTTGTTGGGGCAGCGGTTGTTGGGGCAGCGGTTGTTGGGGCAGCTGTTGTTGGGGCAGCTGTGGTTGCAGCATTGGTTGTTGGGGCAGCTGTTGTTGGGGCAGCGGTTGTTGGGGCAGCGGTTGTTGGGGCAGCTGTGGATGCAGCAGCGGTTGTTTGGGCAGCTGTGGTTGCAGCCACTGTGGTTGGGGCAGCTGTGGTTGCAGCAGCTGTGGTTGCAGCAGCAGTTGTTGGGGCAGCAGTTGTTGGGGCAGCTGTGGTTGCAGCAGCAGTTGTTGTGGCAGCTGTGGTTGCAGCAGCAGTTGTTGGGGCAGCAGTTGTTGGGGCTGCTGTGGATGCAGCAGCTGTGGTTGCAGCAGCTGTTGTTGCTGCAGCTGTTGTTGCAGCAGCTGTTGTTGCAGCGGTTGTTGATTGTCCACTGCTTGATGCTGTTGAATGATGGCGGCAATGATCAGTATAATGCTCACATTCTGATTACACATATGAAGTTATTATTTCAGTTTATTTCTTGGAAGTTAGAATCAAAACTTACCAATTAAGAGAAGAAAGAAGATGCAGATTTTCATCTTCAATGTAGAGGTTCTTTTCTGTTTAAAAAATATTATTCATGATTAGTTTGAGTTCACTGAAGAAAACTGAAAACTTTCACATTAGTTTCATTTCAATATGTTTCTTTTTTACATATATATCTTATAATATGATAATGCTCCTTGAATACTTGAAATAAATATATAACTCTCAGTATTTCATCCATTTAGACTTTAAATTCTTTGTAATCAAACCCTTAAATCATCCTCATAGTTATCTTTAGACACACTGAATAGTTGAAGCAGTTAAGTAACACTTCCAGAAAACTCTAAAATCTGTTTTGCCTTTCAGGAAAAATTACACTGAGCTCTGAAAAATACTGTTCACCCAATGATAAAGAGCCTTTGTCTAATTAGATCATTAAAGTAAAGTCAAAGAAAGAGAAGAAACAAGACCTGCTTTAAATGAAAAAGGATAAATATTCATGAATAAAGGACTTACAGATTCCATCCTCTGTTTGCTCGTCTTCACTGCTGTGACTGAAGTTTTGATGCTCTCTGATTCCACCTGTTCTCTGTCCTTTGCTGTTTGCTTGATGATTTCCTCCACTGAACTAACGGCAGCTTATATACTCTCACAAAGCAGGTAACGTGACATCAGGCTGCCAACAAAGACGTAAATAATCTGCATGACTAATGTTTTTACTCTCAGTTGAAGGTGTGGCTGCCTCCTACCTTTAAATTTGGCTGATATGTTCACTGTGTAAGAATCTGGTTCAGTGACGTTGTGCGTCAGTCGTGACGTTGAGTTGAATATTTTTAGCGGGACTCTTTTATCTCAACCCTTAACATTAGTTAATATTGATGTTAAGATTGTTAAATCTCTTCTGTCATTGTGCAACATGTGTCCTGTTCCCTGCTGATGTTTTGATTTGAGCATGTGAAGTATGAAAGACGACGCCAGAGCTCTCAGTAAACACAGAGGTTACTAATGGGACACACCTTACTGCTCTGAAGGAGATACTGAATTAAATCAGGTGCAGAGCGTCACCTCTTCATTAACTCTCCTCTATAATAATCTGTCTGTTATCAGACTAGAGGAGATCATTGTTAGATTACAGCAGATAAGTGGATTCATTGTCCCTGAGTGTGACTCAGTGTAACATAAAAACCTAAACCTGTAGATATAGTTCAGCATTAATGGAGCCTTCACAGATGTGGAAGCTACCCATGCCATGGACTCTTCTGATCCCCATACCATCAGGGACGCTGGCTCTGAACTGTGAGCTGATAAGACGCCGGGTGGTCCCTCTCCTCTGGTCCCTCTCCCATCTTAAACAGGATCAGGTTCAGAGAAGTCTCCAGTGTTTCTGGATCATGTTTTTACCAGGTTTCCTCTTTGAATGGTTCAGTTTTTAACTGTGTGAGTTTGAGCACATGCAGTGATTTCCACTACAGATTCAGGTCTGTTTTTTATACAGTGCTGCCTGAGGTCCTGAGGATCACTGCCATCCAGTATCAGTTATCGTCCTTCTCCGTATTGGTCAGAGATTTCTCCAGACTCTCTGAATCTTTTATTGTAATTAGTTTAGAGGGCAGTGACGAACAAGACTCCAAAAACATGTGACCATGACTCATTTTAAATCTCCCACAGACTGTCACTAACAAGACCACGCCCTGTTTGTTATAATTATATCTGTAACAAGACCCACTGTAGAACGTACAGAAAACCACATCACTGAACATCAGAAATGACACCACACGATACTACAGTTATTAATGTTTTTATCATTTCATTTAAATAAGTTCAAAACATGAGGGAAGGAGGGAGGAGTAGAGATTGAGGTAAGGAGGGATGAGTAGAGATTGAGGTAAGGAGGGATGAGTAGAGATTGAGGTAAGGAGGGATGTGTAGAGATTGAGGTAAGGAGGGATCAGCAGGGGTGGAGGTAAGGAGGGATGAGTAGAGATTGAGGTAAGAAAGGAAGTGCAGGGGTGGAAGTAAGTTGGGATGAGTAGGGGTTGAGGTAAGGAGAGATGAGTAGACATTGAGGTAAGGAGGGATGAGTAGGGGTGGATTTAAGGAGGGATGAGTAGGGGTCGAGGTAAGGAGGGATGAGTAGCCGTTGATGTAAGGAGGGATGAGTAGGATTCGAGGTAAGGAGGGATGAGTAGGAGTCGAGGTAAGGAGGGATCAGCAGGGGTTGAGGTAAGGAGGGATGTGTAGGGGTCGAGGTAAGGAGGGATGAGTAGAGATTGAGGTAAGGAGGGATGTGTAGGGGTCGAGGTAAGGAGGGATGAGTAGAGATTGAGGTAAGGAGGGATGAGTAGAGATTGAGGTAAGGAGGGATGAGTAGAGATTGAGGTAAGGAGGGATGAGTAGAGATTGAGGTAAGGAGGGGTGAGTAGAGATTGAGGTAAGGAGGGATGTGTAGAGATTGAGGTAAGGAGGGGTGAGTAGAGATTGAGGTAAGGAGGGATCAGCAGGGGTCGAGGTAAGGAGGGATGAGTAGAGATTGAGGTAAGGAGGGATGAGTCGGGGTCAAAGTCAGGAGGGATGAGTAGAGATTGAGGTAAGGAGGGGTGAGTAGAGATCGAGGTAAGGAGGGATGAGTAGGAGTTAAGGTAAGGAGGGATGAGAAGGGGTTGAGGTAAGGAGGGATGAGTAGGCATTGAGGTAAGGAGGGATGAGTAGGAGTCGAGGTAAGGAGGGATGACTAGGGGTTAGGGTAAGGAGGGATGAGTAGGGGTTGAGGTAAGGAGGGATGAGTAGGGGTCAAGGTAAGGAGGGATGAGAAGGGGTTGAGGTAAGGAGGGATGAGAAGGGGTTGAGGTAAGGAGGGATGAGAAGGGGTTGAGGTAAGGAGGGATGAGTAGGCATTGAGGTAAGGAGGGATGAGTAGGAGTCGAGGTAAGGAGGGATGACTAGGGGTTAGGGTAAGGAGGGATGAGTAGGGGTTGAGGTAAGGAGGGATGAGTAGGGGTCAAGGTAAGGAGGGATGAGTAGGAGTCAAGGTAAGGAGGGATGAGTAGGAGTCGAGGTAAGGAGGGATGACTAGGGGTTAGGGTAAGGAGGGATGAGTAGAGGTTAGGGTAAGGAGGGATGGGTAGGGGTTAGGGTAAGGAGGGATGAGTAGGAGTTAGGGTAAGGAGGGATGAGTAGGGGTTAGGGTACGGAGGGATGAGTAGGGTTTAGGGTAAGGGGGGATGAGTAGGAGTCGAGGATCTTTTTATAGCATGCTAACAAACTCACAGTGACCATGTCAGGATGTTGATGTTAGGCAGGTTCAATGTCTATGGACTCAGATGAGTTAGAGTAACGTACAACAAGTAACTGTGATGGATTAATGACATCAGGTCATATTGAAGTCAAAGTTTATACAGTAGATTATTAAACATGCATGATCACAGTTCAACACTCCAGTATCCAGCCTCAGCAGCTGTTCTGTTATCTAGAACTGTTTCTGATAGTTTGTCTAATATTCATGATTCCTATGAGTGTTTCTTTTTGTATTCTTACCTTTGGCTGAGATCAAGAACTGAAATATTTGAGTGTGTTTTATGATATGTGGACGCCACACTAACACACACCAAATATTTCATTAAAGTCAAACATAAAAAGAAGAAATCAAAACAAAGTAAAATACGATTCTTTTCATTCACATTTTTAATATTTATTGAATGATGCAAATCAAACACAGGAACAGAACAATCTTCACAGTATGAAACATGTTTCCATCCATAACTTCATTTAAGTGGAGTGCAAGAGTGATAACATTAGACAGAAGAGCTGCTCATGTTGCTATGCCAAGGCCTGCTTACTGTATAGGGCTCATGTAGCTCTCTGTCTGGGTAATAAAAGGTAGTTATTAAATATGTTCATGAAAATAAGGAATAAATAACTAGATACATAAATAAATACTGAAATCAATCACTGATAATGTGATTCATGAACTTATTTAGTCTTTGTGAATAAATACATTCAAACAGAAAGTTGTGTCCATGTTGTTTGGTATGAAGTCCCTTTTTCAGTCCAGTTCTTAACGCAACAGAATTGCTGAAAGAGACGCAACCACTAAGAGGAGACTTGTTTTGTTGACGACTGCAGAGGAGGCGGCAGTTGTTGGTGCTGATGTAGCTGCTGCAGGTGTTGGTGCTGATGTAGCTGCTGCAGACCCTGCTGGTGTTGCAGCAGCTGTTGTTGGGGCAGCTGTGGTTGCAGCAGCAGTTGTTGGGGCAGCTGTGGTTGCAGCAGCTGTTGTTGGGGCAGCTGTTGTTGGAGCAGCTGTTGTTGGGGCAGCTGTTGTTGGGGCAGCTGTTGTTGCAGCAGCTGTTGTTGGGGCAGCTGTTGTTGGGGCAGCTGTTGTTGGGGCAGCTGTTGTTGGGGCAGCCGTGGTTGCAGCAGCTGTTGTTGCAGCAGTAGTTGTTGGGGCAGCTGTTGTTGCAGCAGCAGTTGTTGGGGCAGCTGTGGTTGCAGCAGCAGTTGTTGGGGCAGCTGTGGTTGCAGCAGCAGTTGTTGGGGCAGCTGTTGTTGCAACAGCAGTTGTTGGGGCAGCTGTTGTTGGGGCAGCCGTTGTTGGGGCAGCTGTTGTTGCAGCAGCTGTTGTTGGGGCAGCTGTTGTTGCAGCAGCTGTTGTTGGGACAGCTGTTGTTGCAGCCACTGTGGTTGCAGCAGCTGTTGTTGCAGCAGCTGTTGTTGGGGCAGCTGTTGTTGGGGCAGCTGTTGTTGGGGCAGCTGTTGTTGCAGCAGCTGTTGTTGGGGCAGCTGTGGATGCATCAGCTGTGGTTGCAGCAGCTGTGGTTGCAGCAGCTGTTGTTGGGGCAGCTGTTGTTGCAGCAGCTGTTGTTGGGGCAGCTGTTGTTGCAGCAGCTGTTGTTGGGGCAGCTGTGGATGCAGCAGCTGTGGTGGCAGCAGCGGTTGTTGGGGCAGCTGTTGTTGCAGCAGCTGTTGTTGGGACAGCTGTTGTTGCAGCCACTGTGGTTGCAGCAGCTGTTGTTGCAGCAGCTGTTGTTGGGGCAGCTGTGGTTGCAGCAGCAGTTGTTGGGGCAGCTGTGGTTGCAGCAGCTGTGGTTGCAGCAGCTGTTGTTGGGACAGCTGTGGTTGCAGCAGCGGTTGTTGCAGCAGCGGTTGTTGCAGCAGCTGTTGTTGGGGCAGCTGTTGTTGGGGCAGCTGTGGTTGGGGAAGCGGTTGTTGGGGCAGCGGTTGTTGGGGCAGCTGTGGTTGCAGCAGCGGTTGTTGGGGCAGCTGTGGTTGCAGCAGCTGTTGTTGGGGCAGCTGTGGTTACAGCAGCAGTTGTTGGGGCAGCTGTGCTGGCAGCAGCGGTTGTTGGGGCAGCTGTAGTTGCAGCAGCTGTTGTTGCAGCAGCTGTGGTGGCAGCAGCGGTTGTTGGGGCAGCTGTTGTTGGGGCAGCGGTTGTTGCAGCAGCTGTGGTGGCAGCAGCGGTTGTTGGGGCAGCTGTGGTTGCAGCAGCTGTTGTTGCAGCAGCGGTTGTTGCAGCAGCTGTGGTGGCAGCAGCGGTTGTTGGGGCGGCTGTGGTTGCAGCAGCAGTTGTTGGGGCAGCTGTGGTTGCAGCAGCTGTGGTTGGGGCAGCTGTGGTGGCAGCAGCGGTTGTTGGGGCAGCTGTGGTTGCAGCAGCAGTTGTTGGGGCAGCTGTGGTTGCAGCAGCTGTGGTTGGGGCAGCTGTGGTGGCAGCAGCGGTTGTTGGGGCAGCTGTTGTTGGGGCAGCTGTTGTTGGGGCAGCAGTTGTTGGGGCAGCTGTTGTTGCAGCAGCAGTTGTTGGGGCAGCTGTGGTTGCAGCAGCAGTTGTTGCAGCAGCAGTTGTTGGGGCAGCTGTGGTTGGGGCAGCTGTGGTTGCAGCAGCTGTTGTTGGGGCAGCTGTTGTTGGGGCAGCTGTGGTTGCTGCAGCAGTTGTTGGGGCAGCTGTTGTTGGGGCAGCTGTTGTTGGGGCAGCGGTTGTTGGGGCAGCGGTTGTTTGGGCAGCTGTGGTTGCAGCAGCGGTTGTTGGGGCAGCTGTTGTTGGGGCAGCTGTTGTTGGGGCAGCGGTTGTTGGGGCAGCTGTGGATGTTGCAGCGGTTGTTGGGGCAGCTGTGGTTGCAGCAGCTGTGGTTGGGGCAGCTGTGGTTGCAGCAGCTGTGGTTGCAGCAGCAGTTGTTGGGGCAGCAGCTGTGGTTGCAGCAGTTGTGGTTGCAGCAGCTGTGGTTGCAGCAGCAGTTGTTGGGGCAGCTGTGGTTGCAGCAGCAGTTGTTGGGGCAGCTGTTGTTGCAGCAGCAGTTGTTGGGGCAGCTGTGGTTGCAGCAGCAGTTGTTGGGGCAGCTGTGGTTGCAGCAGCAGTTGTTGGGGCAGCTGTGGTTGCAGCAGCTGTTGTTGGGGCAGCTGTGGTTGCAGCAGCTGTGGTTGGGGCAGCTGTGGTTGCAGCAGCAGTTGTTGGGGCAGCTGTGGTTGCAGCCACTGTTGTTGGGGCAGCTGTGGTTGCAGCAGCTGTTGTTGGGGCAGCTGTGGTTGCAGCAGCTGTTGTTGGGGCAGCTGTTGTTGGGGCAGCTGTTGTTGGGGCAGCTGTGGTTGCAGCAGCTGTTGTTGGGGCAGCTGTTGTTGGGGCAGCTGTGGTTGCAGCAGCGGTTGTTGGGGCAGCTGTGGTTGCAGCAGCTGTGGTTGGGGCAGCTGTGGTGGCAGCAGCGGTTGTTGGGGCAGCTGTTGTTGGGGCAGCTGTTGTTGGGGCAGCAGTTGTTGGGGCAGCTGTTGTTGCAGCAGCAGTTGTTGGGGCAGCTGTGGTTGGGGCAGCTGTGGTTGCAGCAGCAGTTGTTGGGGCAGCTGTGGTTGGGGCAGCTGTGGTTGCTGCAGCTGTTGTTGGGGCAGCTGTTGTTGGGGCAGCTGTGGTTGCTGCAGCAGTTGTTGGGGCAGCTGTTGTTGGGGCAGCTGTTGTTGGGGCAGCGGTTGTTGGGGCAGCGGTTGTTTGGGCAGCTGTGGTTGCAGCAGCGGTTGTTGGGGCAGCTGTGGTTGGGGCAGCTGTTGTTGGGGCAGCGGTTGTTGGGGCAGCTGTGGATGTTGCAGCGGTTGTTTGGGCAGCTGTGGTTGCAGCAGCTGTGGTTGCAGCAGTTGTGGTTGCAGCAGCTGTGGTTGCAGCAGCAGTTGTCGGGGCAGCTGTGGTTGCAGCAGCAGTTGTTGGGGCAGCTGTTGTTGCAGCAGCGGTTGTTGGGGCAGCTGTGGTTGCAGCAGCAGTTGTTGGGGCAGCTGTGGTTGCAGCAGCAGTTGTTGGGGCAGCTGTGGTTGCAGCAGCAGTTGTTGGGGCAGCTGTGGTTGCAGCAGCAGTTGTTGGGGCAGCTGTGGTTGCAGCAGCAGTTGTTGGGGCAGCTGTGGTTGCAGCAGCAGTTGTTGCAGCAGCTGTTGTTGGGGCAGCTGTGGTTGCTGCAGCGGTTGTTGGGGCAGCTGTGGTTGCAGCAGCAGTTGTTGGGGCAGCTGTTGTTGGGGCAGCTGTTGTTGGGGCAGCTGTTGTTGGGGAAGCGGTTGTTGGGGCAGCGGTTGTTGGGGCAGCTGTGGTTGCAGCAGCGGTTGTTGGGGCAGCTGTGGTTGCAGCAGCTGTGGTTGGGGCAGCTGTGGTGGCAGCAGCGGTTGTTGGGGCAGCTGTTGTTGGGGCAGCTGTTGTTGCTGCAGCAGTCGTTGGGGCAGCTGTTGTTGGCCCAGCGGTTGTTGGGGCAGCTGTGGTTGGGGCAGCTGTGGTTGCTGCAGCAGTTGTTGGGGCAGCTGTGGTTGGGGCAGCTGTGGTTGCAGCAGCTGTTGTTGGGGCAGCTGTTGTTGGGGCAGCTGTGGTTGCTGCAGCAGTTGTTGGGGCAGCTGTTGTTGGGGCAGCTGTTGTTGGGGCAGCGGTTGTTGGGGCAGCGGTTGTTGCAGCAGCTGTGGTTGCAGCAGCGGTTGTTGGGGCAGCGGTTGTTGGGGCAGCTGTTGTTGGGGCAGCGGTTGTTGGGGCAGCTGTGGATGTTGCAGCGGTTGTTTGGGCAGCTGTGGTTGCAGCAGCTGTGGTTGGGGCAGCTGTGGTTGCAGCAGCTGTGGTTGCAGCAGCAGTTGTTGGGGCAGCAGCTGTGGTTGCAGCAGTTGTGGTTGCAGCAGCTGTGGTTGCAGCAGCAGTTGTTGGGGCAGCTGTGGTTGCAGCAGCAGTTGTTGGGGCAGCTGTTGTTGCAGCAGCGGTTGTTGGGGCAGCTGTGGTTGCAGCAGCAGTTGTTGGGGCAGCTGTGGTTGCAGCAGCAGTTGTTGGGGCAGCTGTGGTTGCAGCAGCTGTTGTTGGGGCAGCTGTGGTTGCAGCAGCTGTGGTTGGGGCAGCTGTGGTTGCAGCAGCAGTTGTTGGGGCAGCTGTGGTTGCAGCAGCAGTTGTTGCAGCAGCTGTTGTTGGGGCAGCTGTGGTTGCAGCAGCTGTTGTTGGGGCAGCTGTGGTTGCAGCAGCTGTTGTTGGGGCAGCTGTTGTTGGGGCAGCTGTTGTTGGGGCAGCTGTGGTTGGGGAAGCGGTTGTTGGGGCAGCGGTTGTTGGGGCAGCTGTGGTTGCACCAGCGGTTGTTGGGGCAGCTGTTGTTGCAGCAGCTGTTGTTGGGGCAGCTGTGGTGGCAGCAGCGGTTGTTGGGGCAGCTGTAGTTGCAGCAGCTGTTGTTGCAGCAGCTGTGGTGGCAGCAGCGGTTGTTGGGGCAGCTGCTGTT
This sequence comes from Notolabrus celidotus, assembly GCF_009762535.1. Lineage (NCBI taxonomy): Eukaryota > Metazoa > Chordata > Actinopteri > Labriformes > Labridae > Notolabrus > Notolabrus celidotus. The sequence continues at coordinate 11,100 of NW_023260205.1, read as the reverse complement.
GTTGCAGCGGTTGTTGATTGTCCACTGCTTGATGCTGTTGAATGATGGCGGCAATGATCAGTATAATGCTCACATTCTGATTTCACATATGAAGTTATTATTTCAGTTTATTTCTTGGAAGTTAGAATCAAAACTTACCAATTAAGAGAAGAAAGAAGACGCAGATTTTCATCTTCAATGTAGAGGTTCTTTTCTGTTTAAAAAATATTATTCATGATTAGTTTGAGTTCACTGAAGAAAACTGAAAACTTTCACATTAGTGTCATTTCAATATGTTTATTTTTTACATATATATCTTATAATATGATAATGCTCCTTGAATACTTGAAATAAATATATAACTCTCAGTATTTCATCCATTTAGACTTTAAATTCTTTGTAATCAAACCCTTAAATCATCCTCATAGTTATCTTTAGACACACTGAATAGTTGAAGCAGTTAAGTAACACTTCCAGAAAACTCTAAAATCTGTTTTGCCTTTCAGGAAAAATTACACTGAGCTCTGAAAAATACTGTTCACCCAATGATAAAGAGCCTTTGTCTAATTAGATCATTAAAGTAAAGTCAAAGAAAGAGAAGAAACAAGACCTGCTTTAAATGAAAAAGGATAAATATTCATGAATAAAGGACTTACAGATTCCATCCTCTGTTTGCTCGTCTTCACTGCTGTGACTGAAGTTTTGATGCTCTCTGATTCCACCTGTTCTCTGTCCTTTGCTGTTTGCTTGATGATTTCCTCCACTGAACTAACGGCAGCTTATATACTCTCACAAAGCAGGTAACGTGACATCAGGCTGCCAACAAAGACGTAAATAATCTGCATGACTAATGTTTTTACTCTCAGTTTAAGGTGTGGCTGCCTCCTACCTTTAAATTTGGCTGATATGTTCACTGTGTAAGAATCTGGTTCAGTGACGTTGTGCGTCAGTCGTGACGTTGAGTTGAATATTTTTCGCGGGACTCTTTTTTCTCAACCCTTAACATTAGTTAATATTGATGTTAAGATTGTTAAATCTCTTCTGTCATTGTGCAACATGTGTCCTGTTCCCTGCTGATGTTTTGATTTGAGCATGTGAAGTATGAAAGACGACGCCAGAGCTCTCAGTAAACACAGAGGTTACTAATGGGACACACCTTACTGCTCTGAAGGAGATACTGAATTAAATCAGGTGCAGAGCGTCACCTCTTCATTAACTCTCCTCTATAATAATCTGTCTGTTATCAGACTAGAGGAGATCATTGTTAGATTACAGCAGATAAGTGGATTCATTGGGCCTCATTCACTAATTGTGCGTACGTACGTTTGAAGCACAAATCTGAGAGTCATCAATATATTCTTACTTGAATTTGTTCTTACACTGCGAACAAAAATAAAACTTCCTCAGACCATGGACAAAACATGACATTTTAGATTACTTGAAGAAAAAAAAACATCTTGGGTCCCCCCATTAGAGTCCTGCAACGCCCACTTTGGGAACCCCTAATTTAGACACACTGGTTCCCCGTTCAGTCATCAAATATAACCATTAAAGCCGTTTTCGACCAGAGGAACTTTAACCCTGAACTACGTGCGTTTAGACCGGTGGACCCACGGTCTACATTTAGTTCAGGGGTAGATAATCTCCCCCCTGTAAAGTCCCTGCTAGGGGGTTAGTACTTTTCAAAGGTCCCGGGACTTTCAGGGGGCGGGGCCTGCAATACTGAACGTGTCTGATTGGTAGATTAACCTCAGTGTTTTTATTCCTCCCTCCGTCCACAATAACATCACACACATCTGTGATTCTCTTGATTTCTCTTTCTTTCATTAGTTTTTATTTGTTCTATCTTTTTGTATGTGTGTGTACTTTTCAAAAGAAGAAGCTGTGATTCTCTTGATTTAGCAGCTTGTAACAGTAGTCTTCTCTCAGCCCAGCGTGAATGCGTCTCTCCTCCCGGTGTTCCGGTTTTAAAAGTGACCCTGTAAACTGGAGACCTTCAGCTGAACGTGTCTTTTTTTTTGTCAAATTTTATTTTCCTTCAAAAAAAAAAGTTTTGTCACAAATTTTTTGTCAAAACATTTTTGATCAAAAAATTTGTGTCAAATTTTTTTTTTTCAAATTTCTTTTTTTTCTCAAATTTCTTTTTTTTCAAACATTTTTTTTGTAAATTTTTTCTCAAAATTTTTTTGTTCAAAATTTTTTCTTCATTTTTTTTTTTTTCTCAATTTTTTTCCAAAAACCATTCACAGTCTTTGTTTTTTTCATCTGTGATTCTCTTGATTTCTCTTTCTTTCAGTAGTTTTTATTTGTTCTATCTTTTTTGTATGTGTGTGTACTTTTCAAAAGAAGAAGCTGTGATTCTCTTGATTTAGCAGCTTGTAACAGTAGTCTTCTCTCAGCCCACCGTGAATGCGTCTCTCCTCCCGGTGTTCCGCTTTTAAAAGTGACCCTGTAAACTGGAGACCTTCAGCTGAACGTGTCAGTGTTTGTGGAGTTTACACAGCTGTTGAAACACAGAGGGAGTTCCTGGGAATGCAAACTAGTTTAGTTTTTATTAAGATTTCAAAATATCCTCATCAGATATTTAATGATCTATGAGGGATGCATCCGGCTGAGAGTCTCCAGTTAACAGGGTCGCTGTTTAAACCAGAACACCGGCCGATCTCTGCGATCACGGCTTTTTGAGTTCAAAAGGATTTTAAAGCCGTGTTGAAACGTCTTTGCTACTCGCGCTTATCTCCTCTCACGTGTTGATTCAGTGAATCCATCTGTGATGAAATATAGCACCATCTAAAACAGACCAGCTGAGTCTCTTCATGCTAACAGGCTAACTGTTGTGTTGCTCATAATGATACCTGCCTGTCCGTCTGCTTCTATGGTGTCATCTGTGATGAAGGGCATTCCTCTTTGTGTTACTGCCCTCTACTGGTCTGTATTTGTGTGAAATCATTTTGTCTGCAACAACTTGATATTTAAACAAGATGTCAACCCCACATTAGTGAACCAAACACCACAAGAGCAATTAAATATGAGTACCATTCTCTAAGAGGAATAAAAACAAACAAGAACTGTGTAAAGTCTCCACAAGTTTAATTTTCAATGCTGTACATGGCTTATAAAAATACATTTCTTCATGCAGACTACAGAGCAATCACCACATTGCTTAATTCCTCGAACATCCTCACTTTGTAAAGCAATCACACGATCTTCAGTATCTCTGTATCGGCGTTACGAAGGATCTGGTCATGTTGCTGTCTCTTCTCTTCACTGTTGGTGGCTCGTACAGATTTGAGTCAGGGTTTACCGGTTTATAAAAGGGTAAAAAACTAGGTTCCCAGTAAACCTGATCATTACATGAACCTTTTTATAACATATTCTAAACATAGAATAAAAAATATCACAAGTTAACAGACTACAAATAATGCATATAAATTATTCCATCCATCTCCTTGTTTAAAGAGTGCTCTATAGCAGTCCAGTGCTTAATTCAAAAGAAAGACTGAAAGAGCTGTAATGACTAAAAGCAGAGTTGTTTTGTTGATGCCTGCAGAGGAGGCTGCAGTTGTTGGTGCTGATGTAGCTGCTGCAACCCCTGGTTGTGCTTGTGTTGTTGTTGCAGTTCCTCCTGGAGCAGCCTCTGCTGCTGGTCCTGCTGTAGCTCCTGCAGCTGTTTCATCTACAACTGCAAGAGTTGTTTGGGACCCTGATGCTGCAGTGGTTGATCCCATCGCTGAATTTGTTGCTCCTGGGGCAGCAGTGGTTGATCCCATCGCTGAATTTGTTGCTCCTGGGGCTGCAGTGGTTGCTCCTGGGGCTGCAGTTGTGGCTCCTGGGGCAGCAGTGGTTGCTCCTGGAGCTGCAGTGGTTGCTCCTGGGGCTGCAGTTGTTGCACCTGGAGCTGCAGTTGTGGCTCCTGGGGCAGCAGTGGTTGCTCCTGGGGCTGCAGTTGTTGCTCCTGGAGCTGCAGTGGTTGCTCCTGGGGCTGCAGTTGTTGCTCCTGGGGCAGCAGTGGTTGCTCCTGGAGCTGCAGTGGTTGCTCCTGGGGCTGCAGTTGTTGCACCTGGAGCTGCAGTTGTGGCTCCTGGGGCAGCAGTGGTTGCTCCTGGGGCTGCAGTGGTTGCTCCTGGGGCAGCAGTGGTTGCTCCTGGGGCAGCAGTGGTTGCTCCATGGGCTGCAGTTGTTGCTCCTGGGGCTGCAGTGGTTGCTCCTGGAGCTGCAGTGGTTGCTCCTGGAGCTGCAGTGGTTGCTCCTGGGGCTGCAGTTGTTGCTCCTGGGGCAGCAGTGGTTTCTCCTGGAGCTGCAGTGGTTGCTCCTGGGGCTGCAGTTGTTGCACCCGGAGCTGCAGTTGTGGCTCCTGGGGCAGCAGTGGTTGCTCCTGGAGCTGCAGTGGTTGCTCCTGGGGCTGCTGTTGTTGCTCCTGGGGCAGCAGTGGTTGCTCCTGGGGCTGCAGTTGTTGCACCTGGGGCTGCAGTGGTTGCTCCTGGGGCTGCAGTTGTTGCTCCTGGGGCAGCAGTGGTTGCTCCTGGAGCAGCAGTTGTGGCACCTGGGTCAGCAGTTGTTGCACCTGGAGCTGCAGTTGTTGCTCCTGGGGCTGCAGTGGTTGCACCTGGAGCTGCAGTGGTTGCTCCTGGGGCTGCTGTTGTTGCTCCTGGGGCAGCAGTGGTTGCTCCTGGGGCTGCAGTGGTTGCTCCTGGGGCAGCATTGGTTGCTCCTGGGGCAGCAGTAGTTGCTCCTGGAGCTGCAGTGGTTGCTCCTGGGGCTGCAGTTGTTGCTCCTGGGGCAGCAGTGGTTGCTCCTGGGGCTGCAGTGGTTGCTCCTGGGGCTGCAGTTGTTGCACCTGGAGCTGCAGTTGTTGCTCCTGGAGCTGCAGTGGTTGCTCCTAGGGCTGCAGTTGTTGCACCTGGAGCTGCAGTTGTTGCACCTGGAGCTGCAGTTGTTGCTCCTGGGGCTGCAGTGGTTGCTCCTGGAGCTGCAGTGGTTGCTCCTGGGGCTGCTGTTGTTGCTCCTGGGGCAGCAGTGGTTGCTCCTGGGGCTTCAGTGGTTGCTCCTGGGGCAGCAGTGGTTGCTCCTGGGGCTGCAGTTGTTGCTCCTGGGGCAGCAGTAGTTGCTCCTGGAGCTGCAGTGGTTGCTCCTGGGGCTGCAGTTGTTGCTCCTGGGGCTGCAGTTGTTGCACCTGGGGCTACAGTGGTTGCTCCTGGAGCTGCAGTGGTTGCTCCTGGGGCTGCAGTGGTTGCTCCTGGGGCTGCAGTGGTTGCTCCTGGGGCTGCAGTGGTTGCTCCTGGGGCTGCAGTTGTTGCACCTGGAGCTGCAGTTGTGGCTCCTGGGGCAGCAGTGGTTGCTCCTGGAGCTGCAGTGGTTGCTCCTGGGGCTGCTGTTGTTGCTCCAGGGGCTGCAGTGGTTGCTCCTTGAGATGCAGTGGTTGCTCCTGGGGCTGCAGTGGTTGCTCCTGGGGCTGCGGTGGTTGCTCCTGGAGCTACAGTTGTTTCTCCTGGAGCTGCAGTGGTTGCTCCTGGAGCTGCAGTGGTTGCTGATGGAGCTGCAGTTGTTGCTCCTGGGGCAGCAGTGGTTGCCTCTGGGGCTGCAGTGGTTGCTGATGGAGCTGCAGTGGTTGCTGATGGAGCTGCAGTGGTTGCTTCTGGGGCAGCAGTTGTTGCTCCTGGGGCTGCAGTGGTTGCTACTTGGGCTGCAGTGGTAGCTCCTGGGGCTGCAGGGGTTGCAACTGGAGCCGCAGTGGTTGCTCCTGGGGAAGCAGTGGTTGCTGATGGCGCTGCAGTGGTTGCTGATGGAGCTGCAGTTGTTGCTCCTTGGGCAGCAGTGGTTGCCTCTGGGGCTGCAGTGGTTGCTGATGGAGCTGCAGTGGTTGCTGATGGAGCTGCAGTTGTTGCTCCTTGGGCAGTAGTGGTTGCCTCTGGGGCTGCAGTGGTTGCTGATGGAGCTGCAGTGGTTGCTGATGGAGCTGCAGTGGTTGCTGATGGAGCTGCAGTGGTTGCTGATGGAGCTGCAGTTGTTGCTCCTGGGGCTGCAGTGGTTGCTACTTGGGCTGCAGTCGTGACTGTTTGGGCTGCAGTTGTGACTCCTGGGACTGCAGTGGTTGCTACTTGGGCTGCAGTGGTAGCTCCTGGGGCTGCAGTGGTTGCAACTGGAGCCGCAGTGGTTGCTCCTGGGGAAGCAGTGGTTGCTGATGGAGCTCCAGTGGTTGCTGATGGAGCTGCAGTTGTTGCTCCTTGGGCAGCAGTGGTTGCCTCTGAGGCTGCAGTGGTTGCTGATGGAGCTGCAGTTGTTGCTCCTTGGGCTGCAGTGGTTGCCTCTGGGGCTGCAGTGGTTGCTGATGGAGCTGCAGTGGTTGCTGATGGAGCTGCAGTGGTTGCTGATGGAGCTGCAGTTGTTGCTCCTGGGGCTGCAGTGGTTGCTACTTGGGCTGCAGTGGTAGCTCCTGGAGCTGCAGTGCTTGCTCCTGGGGCTGCAGTCGTGACTGTTTGAGCTGCAGTTGTGACTCCTGGGACTGCAGTGGTTGCTACTTGGGCTGCAGTGGTAGCTCCTGGGGCTGCAGTGGTTGCAACTGGAGCCGCAGTGGTTGCTCCTGGGGAAGCAGTGGTTGCTGATGGAGCTGCAGTGGTTGCTGATGGAGCTGCAGTTGTTGCTCCTTGGGCAGCAGTGGTTGCCTCTGGGGCTGCAGTGGTTGCTGATGGAGCTGCAGTGGTTGCTGATGGAGCTGCAGTTGTTGCTCCTTGGGCAGCAGTGGTTGCCTCTGGGGCTGCAGTGGTTGCTGATGGAGCTGCAGTGGTTGCTGATGGAGCTGCAGTAGTTGCTGATGGAGCTGCAGTTGTTGCTCCTGGGGCTGCAGTGGTTGCTACTTGGGCTGCAGTGGTAGCTCCTGGAGCTGCAGTGCTTGCTCCTGGGGCTGCAGTCGTGACTGTTTGAGCTGCAGTTGTGACTCCTGGGACTGCAGTGGTTGCTACTTGGGCTGCAGTGGTAGCTCCTGGGGCTGCAGTGGTTGCAACTGGAGCCGCAGTGGTTGCTCCTGGGGAAGCAGTGGTTACTGATGGAGCTGCAGTGGTTGCTGATGGAGCTGCAGTTGTTGCTCCTTGGGCAGCAGTGGTTGCCTCTGGGGCTGCAGTGGTTGCTGATGGAGCTGCAGTGGTTGCTGATGGAGCTGCAGTTGTTGCTCCTTGGGCAGCAGTGGTTGCCTCTGGGGCTGCAGTGGTTGCTGATGGAGCTGCAGTGGTTGCTGATGGAGCTGCAGTGGTTGCTGATGGAGCTGCAGTTGTTGCTCCTGGGGCTGCAGTGGTTGCTACTTGGGCTGCAGTGGTAGCTCCTGGAGCTGCAGTGCTTGCTCCTGGGGCTGCAGTCGTGACTGTTTGAGCTGCAGTTGTGACTCCTGGGACTGCAGTGGTTGCTACTTGGGCTGCAGTGGTAGCTCCTGGGGCTGCAGTGGTTGCAACTGGAGCCGCAGTGGTTGCTCCTGGGGAAGCAGTGGTTACTGATGGAGCTGCAGTGGTTGCTGATGGAGCTGCAGTTGTTGCTCCTTGGGCAGCAGTTGTTGCTCCTGGGGCTGCAGTGGTTGCTACTTGGGCTGCAGTCGTGACTGTTTGGACTGCAGTTGTGACTCCTGGGACTGCAGTGGTTGCTACTTGGGCTGCAGTGGTAGCTCCTGGGGCTGCGGTGGTTGCAACTGGAGCCGCAGTGGTTGCTCCTGGGGAAGCAGTGGTTGCTGATGGAGCTCCAGTGGTTGCTGATGGAGCTGCAGTTGTTGCTCCTTGGGCAGCAGTGGTTGCCTCTGGGGCTGCAGTGGTTGCTGATGGAGCTGCAGTTGTTGCTCCTTGGGCTGCAGTGGTTGCCTCTGGGGCTGCAGTGGTTGCTGATGGAGCTGCAGTGGTTGCTGATGGAGCTGCAGTGGTTGCTGATGGAGCTGCAGTTGTTGCTCCTGGGGCTGCAGTGGTTGCTACTTGGGCTGCAGTGGTAGCTCCTGGAGCTGCAGTGCTTGCTCCTGGGGCTGCAGTCGTGACTGTTTGAGCTGCAGTTGTGACTCCTGGGACTGCAGTGGTTGCTACTTGGGCTGCAGTGGTAGCTCCTGGGGCTGCAGTGGTTGCAACTGGAGCCGCAGTGGTTGCTCCTGGGGAAGCAGTGGTTGCTGATGGAGCTGCAGTGGTTGCTGATGGAGCTGCAGTTGTTGCTCCTTGGGCAGCAGTGGTTGCCTCTGGGGCTGCAGTGGTTGCTGATGGAGCTGCAGTGGTTGCTGATGGAGCTGCAGTTGTTGCTCCTTGGGCAGCAGTGGTTGCCTCTGGGGCTGCAGTGGTTGCTGATGGAGCTGCAGTGGTTGCTGATGGAGCTGCAGTGGTTGCTGATGGAGCTGCAGTTGTTGCTCCTGGGGCTGCAGTGGTTGCTACTGGGGCTGCAGTGGTAGCTCCTGGAGCTGCAGTGCTTGCTCCTGGGGCTGCAGTCGTGACTGTTTGAGCTGCAGTTGTGACTCCTGGGACTGCAGTGGTTGCTACTTGGGCTGCAGTGGTAGCTCCTGGGGCTGCAGTGGTTGCAACTGGAGCCGCAGTGGTTGCTCCTGGGGAAGCAGTGGTTACTGATGGAGCTGCAGTGGTTGCTGATGGAGCTGCAGTTGTTGCTCCTTGGGCAGCAGTGGTTGCCTCTGGGGCTGCAGTGGTTGCTGATGGAGCTGCAGTGGTTGCTGATGGAGCTGCAGTTGTTGCTCCTTGGGCAGCAGTGGTTGCCTCTGGGGCTGCAGTGGTTGCTGATGGAGCTGCAGTGGTTGCTGATGGAGCTGCAGTGGTTGCTGATGGAGCTGCAGTTGTTGCTCCTGGGGCTGCAGTGGTTGCTACTTGGGCTGCAGTGGTAGCTCCTGGAGCTGCAGTGCTTGCTCCTGGGGCTGCAGTCGTGACTGTTTGAGCTGCAGTTGTGACTCCTGGGACTGCAGTGGTTGCTACTTGGGCTGCAGTGGTAGCTCCTGGGGCTGCAGTGGTTGCAACTGGAGCCGCAGTGGTTGCTCCTGGGGAAGCAGTGGTTACTGATGGAGCTGCAGTGGTTGCTGATGGAGCTGCAGTTGTTGCTCCTTGGGCAGCAGTGGTTGCCTCTGGGGCTGCAGTGGTTGCTGATGGAGCTGCAGTGGTTGCTGATGGAGCTGCAGTTGTTGCTCCTTGGGCAGCAGTGGTTGCCTCTGGGGCTGCAGTGGTTGCTGATGGAGCTGCAGTGGTTGCTGATGGAGCTGCAGTGGTTGCTGATGGAGCTGCAGTTGTTGCTCCTGGGGCTGCAGTGGTTGCTACTTGGGCTGCAGTGGTAGCTCCTGGAGCTGCAGTGCTTGCTCCTGGGGCTGCAGTCGTGACTGTTTGAGCTGCAGTTGTGACTCCTGGGACTGCAGTGGTTGATTGTCCATTACTGGAGGCTATTTGGGATAGGCATTTAGTATGAGTTATGTACGTACACTTTAATGCTTGCTTAATTTTTTTTATTTTATGTTGTTAATTCGGTTTTCAACTTACCAACTAACAAAACAAGGACCACCCAGATCCTCATCATCGTCGTCATTGTGGAGTTTCTTTGCTGTGGTAAAAGTATTTCTAATCATTTACATGAACATCAATTTGAACATTATCAGTTAAAAATTGTAAAACTTAAATTTGCTTCCATTATGACAAGAAATGTTTTTTTTTAAGTTTTTAAATGTAGTATAATTGTGTCAACTAATGAACCAAAATACATGGAAACTTGTTTCATTTTTAATAAAAAAAAAACTGAATGGAAAAGGAAATAAAAGTTTTAAAGATTTAGCTTCAAATCTAAGCTACTTCCATTCATGATTGAATGTCTCTGCTGAATGAAACAGAATTTGTTCAATGAATCAAATAACTTTTCTAGATGCAAAGAATACTTTAAGCTTCCACATTCTTTGAACTCTTTCCAAAATCATTATCATTTTGGAACCAGAGAACACTGTTTACATGAGGTAACTCAAAAAACTGTGATAAATAATCTTGGTCTAATAAAACAATTGGATGATAATGAGAAAGAACAGCTTCAGTATTTGAATTTCATGAAATCATTAAAGCACTCACAGGTTTCCTCTGCTGTTGACTCGTCTTCTCTGCAGTGGTTGAGGTTGTGTTCTCCTTGCTCTCTGATTCCACCTGTTTTGTGTCCTCGGGTGTTAGCTTGTGTATCCCGCTGAACAAACAGCGGTTTATATATCCACACAGAGCCAGTGCAGTGACATCGGGATGATGATTCTCTGAATGATTTCTGATTTCTCTCCACTGTGTAAGGTGTGGCCACAGATGAAAGTTGAATCATCCTCTCATTACTGTGTAAAGAAACTGGTTTAGTGACAGTGCTTGTAAAACATGACTCTGGATTGAATGTTTTGAGGTGTATAATTTATACTGACATTTATAACATTCATGCACCAAGCTTAGTTTTTTTTAATTGTGCATCTTCAGCTTTGTTTTCCTGATTTTATCCCTCAGAAAAAAACGTGCCTCATGACAAAAACCAATCAATCTTTATTTACATATCGCCAAATCACAACAAATGTTCTCCACAGACTCTCTCCAAACAGAGCAGGTCTAGACCGTACTCTATGTTTTATTATTAACAAAGACCCAACATCAAGACCAGGATCAGATCCAGTCCCATCTTCCAGACAGGACTCAGTCTGATCTCATCTTAATCCACCATGAGCAGAGCACTTTGCAGCATTTAGCAAGTTACAGTGGCAAGGACAAACTTCCTTTAACAGGCAGAAACCTCCAGCAGGACCAGACTCATGTTAGACACACATCTGCTGAGACCGTGTTGGAGAGAGGGATAGAGGGAGATGAAGAGAGAGAGAGATGATAGTGGGGAGACGGATAGTAGTAGTTGTAGCAGCTGGAGTCTGGACCACGTCCACAGCAGCAGAGATCCAGAGGAACCTACGAGACAAGGGAGCTCAGGGACTCCAGAAAGGTCTAAGAAAAGAGAGAAGAGAGGGAGACCAGAAGAAAGAAAAAGAGGAGAATAAATGGGGAAGGAATGACAGAAGGAAAATGTGGGGTGAGAAAAGGAGACATAAAGGATGAAGAAACATGGAAAGAAAGAAAGAAAGAAAGAAAGAAAGAAAGAAAGAAAGAAAGAAAGAAG
>NW_023260204.1:26991-32085 GCF_009762535.1 Notolabrus celidotus | reverse complement strand
AAGATAGAAGAAAGAAAGAACAAAAGAAAGAAAGAAAGGAAGGAAAGAAAGAAAGAAAGAACAAAAGAAAGAAAGAAAGAAAGGAAGGAAAGAAAAAAGGAAAGAAAGAAAGAAAGAAAGAAAGAAAGAAAGAAATAAAGGAAGGAAAGAAAGAAAGAAAGAACAAAGAAAGAAAGAAAGATAAATGAAAGAAAGAAAGGAAGAAAGATTTAATCCAGTTTGGTGAAACATCAGACACATTCAGTAAGTTTGGATCAACTCCTCGTCATCAAAGATGAAGATGCATTTCAGAGTGCCGTGAACTGACTGACTGTCCAGACCGCCTGTCACTGCAGGTGCATTCAGGGACCATCGTAAATGTGCAATACAGTCCTTTCATGGCATTTTACTGTGAGTCAAGAGAATCAAAATACAGTCACAGAGGCAGGCTGAATTATTTAACTTCAGATATTACACAAAGTGTTAAAGGAGTGTTGATGATTTGAACTCTTGGTATAACCCTGATACTGATATCTGATCCACTACATGAATTATTTAAAGAGTGAAGATGTTCTAAAAGACTAAAATGTAACTAACAAGCGGGTGACGTCACATGGACTACCTTTGCCCCCCCCACCTGTCACATCTAGTGAGCTGTGCTTTAATGATGCCCGTGGCTCAGCTGCCCATCTGTCCCCGTCTGTCTTCATGCTCGGGTTGCGCGGGTCATGATGTAACTCATCAGTAGAGCGTGAATCCTGGACGACAGATGACGGCGTGTTTTTAAACAGATTTTAGTGTTGAATTGAGTTTTTAATGATCTAAATACATCCAGTAAGCTACACTTTGCACAGTCTTAATGTTAGCTGTATGTGTCTGAAAGTGTTCCAGGTTGAAATCCTGCAGAGTACGAGGAGTTTGGATCAAACTGCAAACATTCTGCATCCTTCTTCTCTTTTAATGAAACCTCTCAGGAAAGAAAAATGGCTTCTGGACATGCCAGGGAGCAGAATTCAAACCACATGTCACTGTAAAGATGGTGACGCAGATCTCAGATGGTCTGAGTGTCCTGGTGTCAGGTCTCAGGTCTGAGTCTGACACCTGATGGTCCTGATCTAGGATTTATTGATCCCATCTTACGTCATAGCTTCTGCTCATTTCAGAGAAACCTCAGGACGACAAGAAGGACTCGTTCTTTGAGAAACTGGCCGCTCAGGTGATCAAAAACCTGCAGGTGAAGATCAGCAGGATCCACCTGCGCTACGAGGACAACGTGAGTTCTGGTTCAGGTTCAGGTTCAGGATCCAGTCCTGTGTTTGTCGTCTCACCTGCATCAGGAGGTGAGGGTTCACCTGTAAACGTGTCTGTCTGTTTCAGCTGTCAGACCCAGAGCACCCACTGTCTGTGGGAGTCACACTGTCTGAGCTCAGCCTGCAGGTAACACACACACACACACACACACACACACACACACACACACACACACACACACACACACAGATGTCTGAGTGTTGGTTTGTATTTCTCAGACAACAGATGAAAACTGGAAGGCGTGCATCCTGAACGAAGCAGCAAAGATCATCTATAAGGTGAGAGACGCTCCGCTCATCCTCAATCTTCTGTCACCTCGTTAAGACAAACCCTGCTCTCTGATTGGTTCATATCAGAGTCAGTAAACACAGTCAAACTTTAGGACTAAAGCTTATTTCCCCGATGTGACTCGTTTTCAGCTCGGGCGTCTGGAGAGTCTCTGCGCCTACTGGAACGTCAACAGCCCCATCTTCTACAAAGGATCATGGGAAGACATCGTGGTGAGTCGCCGAGGCTTTGTCTCTCTTGCTGGACTTTTACAAACCCGTCAGGTGTGCAACATAAAGTTTAAAGAGGTTGTTCCACCTCCCTCGTCCCCAAAACACAGCCTGAGCCGAAGTCAACAATCAGATAAACAAAGAGAGAAATGCAAAAGAAAAAAGTGAAATAAAACCTCAGGGTGAACTTCAAACTCTTACATACCCTGAACACAAGAAACCTGGGGGGTCGCTAAATACGTTCCATAAACAAAAACACTTTTTAAACTTTCATATTTTATTCAGAATTATCTGATTAGAGTTAGGATTAGGGTTAGGGTTAGGATTAGGGTTAGGGTTAGGGTTAGGGTTGGATTAGGGTTAGGGTTTGGATTAGGGTTAGGGTTGGATTAGGGTTAGGGTTTGGATTAGGGTTAGGGTTGGATTAGGGTTAGGGTTAGGGTTGGATTAGGGTTAGGGTTAGGGTTAGGGTTAGGATTAGGGTTTGGATTAGGGTTAGGGTTAGGGTTAGGGTTAGGGTTAGGGTTTGGATTAGGGTTAGGGTTAGGGTTAGGGTTAGGGTTTGGATTAGGGTTAGGGTTAGGGTTAGGGTTGGGTTAGGGTTAGGGTTAGGGGTTAGGGTTAGGGTTAGGGTTAGGGTTAGGGGTTAGGGTTAGGGTTAGGGTTAGGGTTAGGGTTAGGATTAGGGTTGGGTTAGGGTTAGGGTTAGGGTTATTACGACCATAACCGAACTAGAACCGAACTAGAACCGAAAAAATAAAAGAGAATAGCTGTTAAATTGTAAATAAAAACATGCAGATATATTGTTTTTAATCTGTTTTCCACCTCTGAAGTGACTAAACCAGATTAATGATGGTATCAGAGGCAGCAGGTTCATTTACAGCAGCACAGGAAACACAAACATGTTTCTACAGACCAGCTACATTAAGGATCTTAGATCTTTATTTTTCATCTATTTTCTCTGTTTTTGGAGTTTCCTTTTTAGTAAGGAACATTTAACCCCCTGGAGGGACAGTGGGGGGTCGCCAGTGCTAGCCCTGAACTGAACTTAACTCCCTGACTTACCAAAAACAGGAGAAGATGTGTCCAAAAGAAAAAGGTTTAGGGTTAGGGATCAGAAAATGCTAATCTGGAGTGGAGACGCCCAGACCCTCCAGGAACCAGGTCTCTCTTTGATTGGAGGATGCTGAGACCCGACCAATCAGAGGGTCTCCCTTCCAACCACTGATTCATGACAAAGATCCTCACATCTATTCTTCCTTATATCTCATTAATGTTTTTACAAGCAAACTCAAGACCGAGCATTTTAGTCTCCCTTTAGTTTTATTCTTCTAACATTTTTATTTCACCTTACTTTATTTATTTATTTATTTATTTATTTATTTATTATCTAGTTCAAATTGTAGTCACTTTTTATTTATTTTATTTTATTGTGTTTATTTATTTTAAGTATAGCATCTTATTTTCTTTTAATGGTTTAATATTTTAGTGTTAATTTTATTTTTGGTGAGTTTAATTTCCTGTTCCAACTTATTTATCCTCATTAAGATATCATGAGAGCGTTTCCTCAGTTCGTTCAGAAACTCCTTTTTAATTTTTAATTTTTAGAATTTTTAAATTTTCAAATTTTTAAATTTTTAAATTTAAAATTTTAAAATTTTTAAATTATTATCTATTAATTTTTTTTTAATTTTTTAATTATTTAGTTATTACATTTTTTAAATTTTAAAATTATTTAGTTATTACATTTTTTTAATTTTTAAATTTAAAATTTTTAAATTTTCAAATTTTTAAATTATTATCTATTAATTTTTTTAAAATTTTTAAATTATTTAGTTATTACATTTTTAAAATTTTAAAATTATTTAGTTATTTCAATTTTTTAATTATTAAATTTAAAATTACATTTTTTAAAAATGTTAAATTGTAGTTTTTCAGTCCACTCACAGAGCCCCGTCCCACCTCCTCCACAATCTCACTCCTTCAGACTCCAACCTCTCTCAGTTCCAAGCACCGAACCTGAGGGGTCAGACCTTCTCCAAAGCCGCCCCCCCTACCTGTCCTGCTGTTTCATCCTTTATTTAAACTTTTCTTCAGGGTCTTTGACTTCTTCCCTCTCTCTCCTCTTCCCTCAGAATCAGCTGAAGTGTGGGATCAGCAGTAAGGATCAGGAGCTCCCTCATTATCAGTACAGTAAGTTCACATCTTAAGAGCTTAAACTGCAGATTGTTAGTTTACAGGAGGAACTTTAAATCAAGTTTCAGTCTTGTTTTGTTGACTCTTCCTGTTGAGACCGTTTGACCCTCACAGGAACCCGTACTGTCATCACCACCTCCTCTCCACTGATTGGCTGCTTTCTTTGTTTGTAGTGTTCAAGCCGATCTTTGCTTCGGCTAAAATGTGCATCAACCCGAACGCTGAGCAGGAGCTGAAGACTCCGAAAGCTAAGCTGCACATGGAGGTCCAGAACATCGCCATCGAGATGACCAAACCTCAGGTACGCTCAGGTAGACTCTGCAGGAGATCTCGCTGCGGCACTATGAACACTCTGCAGGTGTTAACGTGTCGCTCTGGTCCTCTGCAGTACCTGTCCATGGTGGAGGTGCTGGAGTCTGTAGACTGCATGTTCAAGAACGCCCCCTACAGGAAATTCAGACCTGAAGTTCCAGTCCACAACAACTCCAGACTCTGGTGAGTTCAACGTGTACGATACTCTGCACAGAGAAGGGTGAGGTGAGGGTTAGGGTTAGGGTTAGGGTTAGGATTAGGGTTAGGGTTAGGGTTAGGATTAGGGTTAGGGTTAGGATTAGGATTAGGATTAGGGTTAGAGTTAGGGTTAGGGTTAGGTTTAGGGTTAGGGTTAGGATTAGGATTAGGGTTAGGGTTAGGGTTAGGGTTAGGATTAGGATTAGGGTTACAGTTAGGGTTAGGGTTAGGATTAGGGTTAGGGTTAGGATTAGGGTTAGGGTTAGGGTTAGGATTAGGGTTAGGATTAGGGTTAGGATTAGGATTAGGGTTAGAGTTAGGGTTAGGGTTAGGTTTAGGGTTAGGGTTAGGATTAGGATTAGGGTTAGGGTTAGGGTTAGGGTTAGGATTAGGATTAGGGTTACAGTTAGGGTTAGGGTTAGGATTAGGGTTAGGGTTAGGATTAGGGTTAGGGTTAGGGTTAGGATTAGGGTTAGGGTTAGGGTTAGGGTTAGGATTAGGGTTAGGATTAGGATTAGGGTTAGAGTTAGGGTTAGGGTTAGGTTTAGGGTTAGGGTTAGGATTAGGATTAGGGTTAGGGTTAGGGTTAGGGTTAGGATTA
>NW_023260204.1:14491-24491 GCF_009762535.1 Notolabrus celidotus | reverse complement strand
ACCAGCTTGATCATCACTGAACATGTCCTGGAACATGATCTCTGGAAAAGAGTGGGAACCCTGAAACAGACAACCCGGCACAAACCAAGAGACTAGGTGAGACGGTCTCATGATGCATGCGTGTGTTTCTCTGTGTCTCTGCCAGGTGGAAGTACGGCTTCAACAGCATCCTGGAGGTCCACGTCAGACGCTTGACTCGCATGTGGTCCTGGTCCAACATCAAGGAGCACAGAAAGAACCTGAAGGTCTACAAGAGCGCCTACAAGAACAAGCTGCTGAGCCAGAACAAGCCCAACGCGGAGGTGGATCACCAGATCCAGGTGCTGCTGCTGCGGAGCTCGCTCACCGACGAGTGCACAGAGATGTAGAACTGCAGATTAGAGATTAACTGCATAATCTGTTAAGATTTGTACTCTGGAGTCATTTCTTATAATGTAATAATACTAATATATAAACTTTATTTATATAGCACTTTTCTTAACAAGGTTACAAAGTGCTTCAAAACAACAACAAGCAGAGAATTACAAGGCATTAAAAAACGGTGCAAACAAGGGGGGAGAAAAAAGACAGGAGCAAAACAAGACTTCTGAATGCAGAGCAAGTTCAAGAATTAGGGGTGGAGAAATGCCTTCTTATATGAAGTGTTTTAGTGAGGATTTAAAAGCAGTTCAGGTTGTGGACTGTCTAATCGTCAGAGGCAGGGAGTTCCACAAACTTGGAGCTCTGACTGAAAGGCCCGGTCGGTCACCTTTTGTTTTAAAGGTGACATATCATGCAGAATGGACTTTTTAATGGTTCTCTCCCTGAAATCTGTGTCCCTGTCTACAAACCCCCTGAAAAGTCAAAGACTCCATTCTGCCCCTGTTCTGATTTCTCCACCTTTCTGTAAATGTGTGCTGAAACCAGCCGTTTCAGTTTTCAGTGTTTTTCATACGTCACAACGCCATCCGGTCTGTAACAGGAAGTCAGAGCTCGGAGCTTGTTCAGCCCATAGACTGTATAAAATACAACTCAACCCCTCCTCCGTTTTTCATTCCCTGCACACATGTGTGCTAACAAGGAGCTTAGGAGGGAGGCATGCTAGTTGTAGGCTGTCTTAATAAACACAAAGGTCGCTTTGACTCCCCACGTCTGCAGATTTGAAGATCTAGTGGAGGATTTTTATTAATCATGGATAAGTGCTAGCGCTAGTTAGCATAGCCACATAGCTACATGTTGGTAGCTGTGTACCAAGACACACGTCGACATACTGACAAATAAAACAACAAGAAACACTAAATCTGTGACCAATGGTTCAGAAAGGTCCTGCTGCAGGCGCCTCTCCGTCAGGATCAGATACTGGATCAGATTCAGAGGGTTGAAGTAACACGGGTCTGTGAGCAGCCGTGTATATTCAGCCAACATGTAAACATTAGATCAACGTGCTGGACAGCCGAGGCCACGCCCACTTCCTGAGGGGGCGTGGTCAGAGAGAAAACAGAGTGTTCTGAGGAGGACTGAAGAAGAGGGTTTTTCAGGCAGACCAGAATCTGATTTCAAAGTGTTTTTATGAACATAAACTTTAAAGACATGTTTTGGGGACCTCTTAGACCAATATATGTTGATGAAAAAAGCGTGATATGTCACCTTTAAGTCACAAATCTTCAGTTTCAGAGATTCAGAGGGTTGAAGTAACGCGGGTCTGTGAGCAGCCGTGTATATTCAGCCAACATGTAAACATTAGATCAACGTGCTGGACAGCCGAGGAGGCCACACCCACTTCTTAATATTTGCGTTCACGTTTGTTTTAGATGATACTTTATATCTGAGGGTGTTGACCTTTACTGAAGATGAAGCTCATTAAAAGCTGCAGATGCTGATTCTTGAGATTTCAGATGAAAGCAGTCAGATAGGATGTGTGAGTGTGAGTTTCTCTGGAGGCTCTGTGCTCAGTTTTTCGTCTCAGCATGCACAGACTTCAGATGGTTGGTGTTTTGGTAAACTGACCTCTGATGTTTGTTTCCGTCAGGATCTGGAGAAACTTCTGGACGTCTTCAACATCACCTTAGCGCGGCAGCAGGCCCAGGTGGAGGTAAACCAGACTAACTCATACAGAGGACCCTGTGATCACTTTAATGAGAGAGTGTTTCAACTAATCATCATCCTCTCCTCGCTCCAGGTGATCCGGTCCGGGCAGAAGGAGCTGGCGAAGAAGGCGGCTGCGGGGCAGAAGCAGGGAGGAGGAGGAGGGTTCTTCGGCTGGTTCAGAAAGGCCAAGAAGGAGGAGCAGGAGACAGAGGAGAGCAAGGAGACGGAGAGTGAGTGTTTAAACTGTCAAGTGGAGTAAAAACGGAAGATAGAGAACAAAAGAGACCCGAGGATGGAGCCTTACAAATGAAGTCTGTGTCTGAGACACGTTAGCAGAGCTCGGATACTTCAGAAACTCTTACTATAGTCAAGATTATTCTTAAAGTGCTGCTATTTTAAAAGGCGTTTCACCTTTATTGATCATGCATCCACCATGCATCCCTTCTCTGGACTGCTGTTCCTGTTCGTGGCCTATCCCAGCTGTTATTGCTGAGAGGCAGGGTACACCTGGACAGGTAGAGAGCCTATCACAGGGCTAACATTCTCATACTCACTCTTTACGGACAATCAAGAGTCACCATTAAACCTCTCAGGTGTGTTTTTGGACTGTGGGATGAAGATGGAGGATCTGGAGAACATCCAGCCGGGGATTTGAACCGGCAGCCTTCTTGATGTCAGGCAGCAGAGCTCACTAAAGATAGACCGATAAATCCAGCCAATGTCTGCGCTCACAAAGTCCATCAATAAGGCAGTTAACGTCTGCAGACACTGCAGGCAGTTCGTCAACCTGCAGTGTTAGTGATCCACATTGTGGCTATTCTGCATTCCGCCTGCAGAGCTCAGGGTTCTGTGTGAAAGTGCCAACGCTAGCTTTCACTCCATGTTACCTTAGCAAAACGCTGATGGCTAAATTCCATCAGATCCGTCTCCGGTCCATCACAGCCCCGGATCTGATAGGTTTCTATTCTAGTCAATGTGTTAACTTCCACTGGATCTGCTTTGTTGAGTTCCTGCTCCTTCAGTCAGACCTCTCACGTTGTCCTGGTTTGAAATGTCATCTGGGCTCCAACTTCATCACTCCTCAGATTTATTCGAGAGACGAGACAATATCTCGAACCCCAAAATCAAAGCCTGGAGATAGATGCTGGGGGGTGGAGCACCAAATTCCACCAGATCCGTCTCTGGTCCGTCTCCGGTCCGTCACAGCCCTGGATCTGATAGGATTCTATTCTAGTCAGTGTGTTAACTTCCACTGGATCTACTCCGTTGCATCCCGGCTGCGTCTCTGATCCGGCAGGTCGGAGTCCTCCGGAGCACGACGCATCAACTTAACTACAACAACAAACCAAAGTCATGATGAGCGGAGCCAGGCCTGGAGTCAACAGGTCAGAGGTTTTCAGAGGACCAGAAAGACAACATGGATGAGGAGAGGAGGAGGAGGAGGATCCTTGATTCAGGGATTGCCAAGGGGAAAACCTCGGTCACATGACTCCAGCCGTCCGGCGGTTCTGCTCCGTGCTGCGTTCTGAAAACGCAACCGGAGGAGGACAGCAGCGGATCTTATGGAAGTCCTGTGTTACAGTTGTTGCTACTCGCCCCTCCTTACTAAGAATTAAGGGAGGCAGTGAGGCCTGATCCAGTGGAGCAGGAAGGGATGTGTATTTGTGTTTACTTCATTTACACACAAGTGTTCACTCAACTCAAATCTTTAAAATCCCACCCGTTCCTGTCGCCATTGGTGTTCCTCAGGGTTCTGTCCTGGGTCCTCTTCTGTTTATCTTTAACTACAACAACAAACCAAAGTCATGATGAGCGGAGCCAGGCCTGGAGTCAACAGGTCAGAGGTTTTCAGAGGACCAGAAAGACAACATGGATGAGGAGAGGAGGAGGAGGAGAATCCTTGATTCAGGGATTGCCAAGGGGAAAACCTCGGTCACATGACTCCAGCTGTGGATTGGAGACAGACCGGACAAGGATCTGGTGGATGTCCGATGTTAGGAAGGTTGACTCTTCGACCGGAGTCCGTGAGCCTGACTGAGACCGGTCGTCTCTAAGTGACGCACTTCTGTCTGCTCTCTATCTGCAGAAGGTTTCTATCAAACAACCCAAAACTAAACACCGACACAAACAAGTGGAAGCTTTCAACAAAAAACATGGTTTCCTCTCTTTATCGATGATGAATGCAACGTCAACTCAGGCACCAACTTCACCAACACAGATCCCTCTCTCTCATCTCAACCTTAAATGCCCGACTCGTCTGACTTCATAGACTCACTCCTTTAGAGGTGTTTCAGTCACACCCAGGTCAAACACAAACAGGGCTTAACTCTAAGTCCGACCTCAGGTTACACCCAGCTGCTGCGCTCGACCCGAGGTGACCTGAGAAGATTCAGGATTCAGGATTAACGTTGATGTTTGGAGTTGTTTGAACTGGAGATTTGTGTGCTGATGAGTTCCTGTTTCAGGTTCTGGGTTGGACGACATCATGACGACAGAGGAGAAGACGAAGCTGTACACCGCCATCGGATACAGCGGCAGCTCCCACAACCTGGCTCTGCCCAAACAGGTGAGCAGACTCTGATGCAGACCTACTGAGCATGTGCAAAGCCATCACATATGAGAAGCCCTGTGTGACTCCTGAGCGTGTGTGTTTTCAGTATGTGGCAGTGGTGGTCACCTTCCAGCTCTTCAGGACCTCGGTGACGGTCAGAGAGCTGCCAGACGTCCCAGAGATCCTCAAAGTCCAGATGATCGACCTCAGCACCAAGATATCTCAGAGACCCGGAGCTCAGGCCTTCAGGTGAGCCGGGGGAGGAGGAGGAGGAGGAGGAGGCGGGTTTGTTTCCTGTACCACACACAGTCAGCAGGGGGAGCTCTAGATGTTCTGGCTTCAAAGCTCTCTGTCTCCCCCTGCAGGATCGAGGCGGGGCTGCAGCACTGGTACGTTACAGGTTTGCAGCAGCAGGGGGCGGTACCTTCTCTCATCGCCTCGGTGGGAGACGCCGCTTCGTCTCTGCTCAGCGTCGTGTTTGAGACGAACCCCGAGGAGAGCACGGCCGACCAGCTGCTCCGGGTCCACTCTCAGCCCGTCGAGATCATCTACGACGCGGTAAACCCGAGACCCGACCTGACGTGGATCAGATCTCAGTTTTTACACATCCTCATATTTTTGATTTGATCAGATCTGATCTCATTTCTGGTTTCCTTTACCGGTCTGTGTGTTTCCTGCTCTTCCAGCTGACGGTCAACAGTCTGGCCGAGTTCTTTAAAACGGGGAAAGGCGTCGACCTGGAGGTCCTGACCTCGGCCACGCTCTCCAAACTGGAGGAGTTCAAAGAGAAGACCGCCACAGGTACGTTATTTATTTAAAACCCGGCGTGTGAAGAGCGAACAGGTCTTCAGGTGTTAATGGATTCTGGTCTCTGCAGGTTTGTCTCACATCATTGAGACCAGGAAGATCCTGGACCTAAGGATACACCTGAAGCCGTCCTACCTGCTGGTGCCAAAGACTGGATTTTACAGCAACACTTCAGACCTCATCATCGTAGACTTTGGTAGTTTACAGGTTAGTTCTTCTTTGTGTTCCACTTTTATTTATTCATTTATTTATCAATTTATGGATTTATTTATTTATTCAAATATTTATGTTTGTATTTAATTGATTATTTATATACATTTTATATTTGTTTCAATATTCAACTATTTATTTATTAGGCTATTTATGTTTTTATTCAATTATTCAACTGACAATTATTTATTTATAAATCTATTTATCTATTTATTTGTTTATCAATTTATTTATCTTGTAAGTTATTTATTTATTGAACCACCTTTTACTTCTTTAACTATTTAATCATGTATTTATTTAACTAACATTTCTTATAAATCTATTTATCCAATTACTTATATGTTTATTCATTTATTTATCTCTATATTTATTTATCCATTTACCTATTTCATTTATTTATTTATTTATTTATTTATATATTTATTTATTTATGTATTCATTTATTTATCTATATATTTATTTATTTATTTATTCATTTATTTATCTATATATTTATTTATTTATTCATTTATTTATTTATTTATTTATTTATTTATTTATATATTTATTTATATATTTATTTATTTATTCATTTATTTATCTATATATTTATTTATTTATTTATTTATTTCATTTATTTATTTATTTATTTATATATTTATGTATAATTTAGGTATTTATCTAACAAGCTAGTTTACTATTTATGTATTTATTTAACTTAAAGCTTTTTTATTTATTGAACTATTTATTTATTCATTTTACTTTTTATACAGCTATGTATCTGTTTACTTAAATGTTTATTCATTTATTTATCTATAGATTTATTTATCCATCTTCCTATTTCATTTACTATTTATTTATATATTTTCATACATTTTTTGTATTTTTGTTAAACTAGTTTTTTATTTATTCATTTATATATTTACATATTTATTTAACTTACATTTTTTTATTTGTTTACATGTCTTATAATAAATTAGAGGATGGCGCTCAAGGCTGAAAGGAAACTGTCACTCACTGGCCTTACATTATGTTTGCTGTCCTGACTCCTGCAGTTGTGTGTTTTCACTAACGTGTGTGTGTGTATGTGTGTGTGTGTGTGTGTGTGTGTGTGTGTGTGTGTGTGTGTGTGTGTGTGTGTGCAGTTGAACAGTGTTGAGCAGAGCGGTCGTATTTCCTCTTCGTCCTCTTTCTCCTCTCTGGAAGAAATCATGGATCGAGCTTACGACCGATACAACGTGGAGCTACGAAGGGTCCAGGTGCTCTACAGCAAGTCAGGTACACATTAAACACACACACACACAATCACACACACACACACACACACACACACACACACACACGCACACTCGCACACACATATACACACAAACACACAAACGCATGTGATTAAACCAGCCATTCATTGATCTCAGGGGAGGCGTGGAAGTCTGCTCGGCTGCAGGATTCATCAGTGCAACACATCCTGAAGCCGATGGACCTCACCGTCCAGCTGGCAAAGTGCATGGTGGACAAGGACACCCGGATGCCCAGGTACATGCAGACTCACCTTCAGACTCACATGCAGACTCACCTTCAGACTCACCTGCAGACTCACCTGCAGACTAACCTTCAGACTCACATGCAGACTCACATGCAGACTCACATACAGACTCACATACAGACTAACCTTCAGACTCACCTTCAGACTCACCTTCAGACTCACCTTCAGACTCACCTGCAGACTCACCTTCAGACTCACCTTCAGACTCACATGCAGACTCACATACAGACTCACATACAGACTCACATGCAGACTCACATACAGACTCACATGCAGACTCACATACAGACTCACATGCAGACTCACATACAGACTCACATACAGACTCACATGCAGACTCACATACAGACTCACATGCAGACTCACATACAGACTAACCTTCAGACTCACCTTCAGACTCACCTTCAGACTCACCTTCAGACTCACCTGCAGACCCACATGCAGACTCACCTGCAGACTCACCTGCAGACTCACATGCAGACTCACCTGCAGACTCACCTGCAGACTCACCTGCAGACTCACATGCAGACTCACCTGCAGACTCACCTGCAGACTCACATGCAGACTCACCTGCAGACTCACATGCAGACTCACCTTCAGACTCACCTGCAGACTCACCTGCAGACTCACCTGCAGACTAACCTTCAGACTCACCTTCAGACTCACCTTCAGACTCACCTTCAGACTCACCTGCAGACTCACCTTCAGACTCACCTTCAGACTCACATGCAGACTCACATACAGACTCACATACAGACTCACATGCAGACTCACATTCAGACTCACCTGCAGACTCACCTGCAGACTCACCTTCAGACTCACCTTCAGACTCACCTTCAGACTCACCTTCAGACTCACCTCCAGACCCACATGCAGACTCACCTGCAGACTCACCTGCAGACTCACCTGCAGACTCACATGCAGACTCACATGCAGACTCACATTCAGACTCACCTGCAGACTCACCTGCAGACTCACATACAGACTCACCTGCAGACTCACATGCAGACTCACATGCAGACTCACATTCAGACTCACCTGCAGACTCACCTGCAGACTCACCTGCAGACTCACCTGCAGACTCACATGCAGACTCACATACAGACTCACATGCAGACTCACATACAGACTCACATACAGACCAACCTTCAGACTCACCTTCAGACTCACCTTCAGACTCACCTTCAGACTCACCTGCAGACCCACATGCAGACTCACCTGCAGACTCACCTGCAGACTCACCTGCAGACTCACATGCAGACTCACATGCAGACTCACATTCAGACTCACCTGCAGACTCACCTGCAGACTCACATACAGACTCACATGCAGACTCACATTCAGACTCACATACAGACTCACCTGCAGACTCACATGCAGACTCACCTGCAGACTCACATTCAGACTCACCTGCAGACTCACCTGCAGACTCACCTGCAGACTCACATGCAGACTCACATGCAGACTCACATACAGACTCACATGCAGACTCACATACAGACTCACATACAGACCAACCTTCAGACTCACCTTCAGACTCACCTTCAGACTCACATACAGACTCACATGCAGACTCACATACAGACTCACATGCAGACTCACATACAGACTAACCTTCAGACTCACCTTCAGACTCACCTTCAGACTCACCTTCAGACTCACCTGCAGACCCACATGCAGACTCACCTTCAGACTCACATGCAGACTCACATGCAGACTCACATACAGACTCACATACAGACTAACCTTCAGACTCACCTTCAGACTCACCTTCAGACTCACCTTCAGACTCACCTTCAGACTCACATACAGACTAACCTTCAGACTCACCTTCAGACTCACCTTCAGACTCACCTTCAGACTCACCTGCAGACTCACCTGCAGACTCACCTTCAGACTAACCTTCAGACTCACCTGCAGACTCACATTCAGACTCACCTGCAGACTCACCTTCAGAGTCACCTTCAGACTCACCTTCAGAGTCACCTGCAGACTCACCTTCAGACTCACCTGCAGACTCACCTGCAGACTCACCTTCAGACTCACCTTCAGACTCACCTGCAGACTCACATTCAGACTCACCTGCAGACTCACCTGCAGACTCACCTGCAGACTAACCTTCAGACTCACCTTCAGACTCACCTTCAGACTCACCTTCAGACTCACCTGCAGACTCACATTCAGACTCACCTGCAGACTCACATGCAGACTCACATGCAGACTAACCTTCAGACTCACCTTCAGACTCACATGCAGACTCACATACAGACTCACCTGCAGACTCACCTGCAGACTCACCTGCAGACTCACATGCAGACTCACTTGCAGACTCACCTGCAGACTCACATGCAGACTCACCTGCAGACTCACCTTCAGACTCACCTGCAGACTCACCTTCAGACTCACCTGCAGACTCACCTGCAGACTCACATTCAGACTCACATGCAGACTCACATGCAGACTCACATTCAGACTTCGTTAACAGTCCCATCATGCTTCTCTTCAGGCTGAAGGTGTCAGGAGAGCTGCCGCTGCTCCACGTTAAGATCTCAGACCAGAAGATCCAGAATGTTCTGCAGCTGGTTGACAGCATCCCGCTGCCCTCCAAAGGCTCCTCCCCCTCCACCCCGACAGAGAAGGTAGACTCTGAGTGCTCGCTGTTCTCCATGCAGTCTTTACTTTTCACTGTGTTTAGTTCAGTCAGTGTCTTTAGGACGGGTCGATGTTTAGGGGGGAGTGATGGAGAGATTTAGAGGTCTGGAGAGGAGCTCAGGATGTAATTTAGGAGTTAAGGGAGCGATGAAGGAGATGAGGAGGAGTTGAAGGAAGGATGCAGGAGTTTC
>NW_023260204.1:5000-13991 GCF_009762535.1 Notolabrus celidotus | reverse complement strand
TCTCTTCTTCATCCTCCTCTTCTTTGTCCTCCTCTTCTTCATCCTCCTCTTCTTCGTCCTTCTCTTCTTCATCCTCCTCTTCTTCGTCCTTCTCTTCTTTGTCCTCCTCTTCTTCGTCCTTCTCTTCTTCATCCTCCTCTTCTTCATCCTCCTCTTCTTCGTCCTCCTCTTCTTTGTCCTTCTCTACTTCGTCCTTCTCTTCTTTGTCCTTCTCTTCTTCATCCTCCTCTTCTTCATCCTCCTCTTCTTCATCCTCCTCTTCTTTGTCCTTCTCTACTTCGTCCTTCTCTTCTTTGTCCTCCTCTTCTTCATCCTCCTCTACTTCGTCCTCTTCTTTGTCCTTCTCTTCTTCATCCTCCTCTACTTCGTCCTCTTCTTTGTCCTTCTCTTCTTCATCCTCCTCTTCTTCGTCCTTCTCTTCTTCATCCTCCTCTTCTTCATCCTTCTCTTCTTCGTCCTTCTCTACTTCATCCTCCTCTTCTTTGTCCTTCTCTACTTCGTCCTTCTCTTCTTTGTCCTTCTCTTCTTCGTCCTTCTCTTCTTTGTCCTTCTCTTCTTCCTCCTCCTCTTCTTCGTCCTTCTCTTCTTTGTCCTCCTCTTCTTTGTCCTCCTCTTCTTCATCCTCCTCTTCTTCGTCCTTCTCTTCTTTGTCCTTCTCTACTTCGTCCTCTTCTTTGTCCTCCTCTTCTTCTTCCTCTTCTTCGTCCTTCTCTTCTTCTTCCTCTTCTTCTTCCTCTTCTTCCTCCTCTTCTTCATCCTCCTCTTCTTCATCCTCCTCTTCTTCGTCCTCCTCTTCTTCATCCTCCTCTTCTTCGTCCTTCTCTTCTTTGTCCTTCTCTACTTCGTCCTCTTCTTCATCCTCCTCTTCTTTGTCCTCCTCTTCTTCCTCCTCTTCTTCATCCTCCTCTTCTTCGTACTCCATTTCTTCGTCCTCCTCTTCTTCGTACTCCATTTCTTCGTCCTCCTCTTCTTCGTCCTCTTCTTCCTCCTCTTCTCCATCCTCCTCTTCTATGTGCTCTTTGTCCTCCTCAAAGTAACACACACACACACACGCACACACACACACACACACACACACACACACACACACACACACTAATAAATGACACCTGTTTAACTTGTGAACATGATTGTGTGTGTGTGTGTGTGTGTGTGTGTGTCTCTGCAGGCCGAACAAAGCGGTCCCAGCTTCCAGACGATCTTCAACAACACGGAGCAAACCCTGAAGGTGAGTCCAGGAGAGTCTGATCCCTGAAGTCCTGGACCAGGAGACCACCTGCTGTGTTTCTGTGTCTCTTTGATATAAACCCCACTAAAGAGGCGTTTTACCTGATGGTGTTTCAGGTGGAGTTTGCCTCTCTGCACTTCCTCCTTCACACTAAAGCTCTGCTGTCGACCATCAACTTCCTGAACGCCGCCATGCCCCAAAAACCGAGCGCCAACCGAGACCAGGACGCCAAAAAACAAGTGGAGAAGAGCGAACAGGGCCGGACAGGTGAGTCCAGTCTGCTGACAGGTGTGACCATGTGTTCAGGCCTTACAGAGACCAACTGTGTGTGTGTGTGTGTGTGTGTGTGTGTGTGTGTGTGTGTGTGTGTACTGCAGTGTCTAAAGCAGCCAAAGATGGCGGCGTGTTCAGCTTCAAGCTGTTCGCCGTGCTGGGAAGTTTCCGCGTGGAGGTGTGTGACGATCGCTGCAGCATCGCCGACATCAGAGTCCAAGGTGAGAGCACGTTCACGCTCCTGATGACAGCAGGCGTTCGTCTCGGGCGCAGCTGTTGTGAAGTAAATAAAGAGTAAGAGAGAATGAGTGACGTCTCACTGTCGCCGCCCTGCAGGGATCGATGCGTCGGTGTTGGTGCAGGCGAAGGAGACGGAGGTGTTCGCCCGACTCAGAGACATCGTGGTCACGGACGTGAACCCCAAAACCGTGCACAGAAAGGTCTGCAGCAGAAAAACCTTCATTACACTCTCAGTCTGTTTCATGAACTGTACCACATGATGCTAACGTCATCCTCTTCTTCATCATCCTCCTATTCTTCTGCCTCTTCTTCTTTGTCCTCCTCTTCTTCATCCTCCTCTTCTTTGTTCTCTTCTTCTTTGTCCTCCTCTTCTTCTTCCTCTTCTTCCTCCTCTTCTTTGTCCTCCTCTTCTTTGTCCTTCTCTTCTTTGTCCTCCTCTTCTTTGTCCTCCTCTTCTTTGTCCTCCTGTTCTTCTTCCTCCTCTTCTTTGTCCTCCTCTTCTTTGTCCTCCTCTTCTTTGTCCTCCTCTTCTTTGTCCTCCTCTTCTTTGTCCTCCTGTTCTTCATCCTCCTCTTCTTGTCCTCCTCTTCTTCTTCCTCCTCTTCTTCGTCCTCCTTTTCTTTGTCCTCCTCTTCTTTGTCCTCCTCTTCTTCGTCCTCTTCTTCCTCCTCTTCTTCATCCTCCTCTTCTTTGTCCTTCTCTTCATCGTCATCCTCTTCTTTGTCCTCCTCTTCTTCCTCCTCTTCTTCTTCCTCCTCTTCTTCTTCCTCCTCTTCTATGTGCTCTTCGTCCTCCTCCTCTTCTTTGTCCTCCTCCTCCTCTTCTTCCTCCTCTTCTTCCTCCTCTTCTTCGTCCTCTTCTTCCTCCTCTTCTTCGTCGTCCTCCTCCTCTTCTTCCTCCTCTTCTACGTGCTCTTCTTCGTCCTCCTCTTTGTCCTCCTCCTCCTCTTCTTCCTCCTCTTCTTCGTCGTCCTCCTCCTCTTCTTCCTCCTCTTCTACGTGCTCTTCTTCGTCCTCCTCTTCGTCCTCCTCCTCCTCTTCTTCCTCCTCTTCTTCCTCCTCTTCTACGTGCTCTTCTTCGTCCTCCTCTTTGTCCTCCTCCTCTTCTTCCTCCTCTTCTTCGTCCTCCTCCTCCTCTTCTTCCTCCTCTTCTACGTGCTCTTCTTCTTCCTCCTCTTCGTCTTCCTCCTCTTCGTCCTCCTCCTCTTCGTCCTCCTCTTCTTCCTCCTCTTCTTCTTCCTCCTCTTCTTCCTCCTCTTCTTCTTCCTCCTCCTCTTCTTCTTCTTCCTCCTCCTCTTCGTCCTCCTCCTCCTCTTCTTCTTCGTCCTCCTCTTCCTCCTCCTCCTCTTCTTCATCCTCTTCTTCGTCCTCCTCCTCTTCTTCTTCTTCCTCCTCTTCTTCTTCCTCCTCTTCTTCGTCCTCCTCTTCGTCCTCCTCCTCCTCTTCTTCGTCCTCCTCTTCTTCGTCCTCCTCTTCTTCGTCCTCCTCTTCGTCCTCCTCCTCCTCTTCTTCGTCCTCTTCCTGCAGGCGGTCTCCATCGTGGGCGAGGAGGTGTTCAGCTTCAAGCTGTCCCTGTACACCGGAGCGACGGAGGGGGACGGATACAGCGACATGTCCAAGGTGGACGGGAAGGTCACCATGCGTCTGGGCTGCATCCAGATCGTCTACCTGCACAAGTTCCTCATGTCGCTGCTGGTCAGATATCTCATAAACACACTTTGTTCACTGAATGCATCCACAGAGTTCTCACAGTCGTACACACGTGTTGTGTTGCAGCCTGGTGTTAAACTTCCTGTTTTTATGAATGCATTTAAATCCACCGCAGAGTGTGAGGCAGCGACAGACGAAGACTCTGCCTGCGTGTAGAGGGACGAGGTTCATTTATGTGGAGTGAATGAAACAACTTTCAACTGAGGCTTTTAGAAAAGGAGGAAATGAACACATCAAATTAAAAACAGGACAGTCTCAGCTTTATTTTAAAGTATGATGCAGAAGTTTAAAAGAAATGAAGCCTCAGCCTCCATGAACGACAGCAGGGAGGCTGCAGGAGCTCAGGCGCAGCATCACTGAAACACAAACGAGCGCATTTCAATATAAAAACTATGAGTCCCTCTAGTTTTCTGTGTCCTTCTGAATTCATATTGAAGTTCAGGCTCACGGTTAGGCTAGTGGTTTAAGCGTGCACCCTATGCATGGATTCGGAAGTCCTTGTCCCAGTGGTCGCAGGTTGGACTTCCGGCCTGGACCCTCTGCTGAACCCCCTGCTCTTTACTGTCCCCAAAATATATCTTAAAAATATTAAAATTCAGGCTCAGAGTCACCCAGAACTAAGTCGACCGTCTGAGCGAGCATCTCTCCAACCTCCTGTCTAATATCAAGAGTCAAATCAAAACTCCAGACCTTTAATATCAGCTGTGAATGAAACAAAGAGGTCATAAAATAAACTCATGTATTTATTTATCACATTTTATTTAACCAGGAAAAACCACATTTTTAAAAGTGTGTCCTGGACGAGATCAGCAGCAGCACGTTCCAGCAAAGTTACAAGCAACACAGAATTCTAAAAGATGACAACATATCATGAATTTCAGAACAAAAGTCATCAGTCAAAGTATCTACAAGCTGATGCATCTTCCTCCAACGTCTTCAGTCTGCTTTTAAAAACCTTTAAAGAGACCAGCTCCCTCAGACCCAGGAGAGTCTGGGTCTGAGGGAGCTGGTCTCTTTAAAATCTAAATCTTTTTACTGATTTCAAGATGATCTCTGGGGACCGAAAGCAAACACAAGTGTTTTGACTGGGTCACAGAGCGGAGACTGAAGCTTCCAGTATTTTCTAAATGAATAAAATTGCATAAAATATATAAATATATATAAAAACATAAGACTTCATAACATATAGAAAACGTCTGTCAGCTGATTACTGTGTGTGTTTGTGTGTGTTTGTGTGTCTCTGTCTGTAGTTGTGTCTGTTGTGTCTCCTGTTGCATGTTCTTCTCTCCACAGCTTCCTGTCTCTCATGTCTCTGCTCTGTGTGATGTGTTTTGTTCTCTCAGGCTTCTTTTAGCTTTCGTTATACGTCTGCCGATGAGGTACAGCTCCCAGCATGCAGCTCTGATCTGCATCTTAACCCACTGCTTTAGCTTCACTCAGCGACTCCACCGCACCTTCTGTCCACCTTAGACGCCATCAGGTTGAGGAGCAATGGTTAGGTCATTGCTGCGTGCAGCTTGCAGCGTGCAGCATGCAGCAGCGTTCAACATGCAGCAGCGTGCTGCGGCGTGCAGCAGCGTGCAGCAGCGTGCAGCAGCGTGCAGCATGCAGCAGCATGCAGCAGCGTGCAGCAGCGTGCAGCAGCGTGCAGCAGCGTGCAGCAGCGTGCAGCAGCGTGCATTTGAGTTAGAGAGGGAGATTTCCGAAACAATAGGAACTCATGTTCTCACACTTCTCCTCCATCAGTGCTATGCTATCACTCAGCTGCCATCACTGACCCCGCCCCCTCACTGCCCCGCCCCCTCTGTCACATGACCTCTGCCTGTGTGACCTCACTTCCCTCCCTGATGATGGTTTGACGTTTGGTACTCGTTTCAGTGACCTTCATGAACGTTTGAACCTCTGACGTCTAAAGAGGTCTTAATAATATTTATGAAATCAGATAACGTTGTGAGTTTGAAAGTTTGAGGTTTGACCGTTCATCTGAAGGTTTTGAAACAGAGATGATCCGGGCAGTGAACGCCTCACATGACTTCCTCTCCCCCTGTGACGCCGTCGTCATCCTTTCTCGTCTCACCATCCTCTCCTCCTCCTCTCCTCCTCCTCCTCTCCTCCTCCTCTCCTCCTCCTCTCCTCCTCCTCCTCTCCTCCTCCTCTCCTCCTCCTCTCCTCCTCCTCTCCTCCTCTCCTCCTCCTCTCCTCCTCCTCTCCTCCTCCTCTCCTCCCGCAGATGTTCGTCGATAACTTCCAGACGGCGAAAGAAGCTCTGAGCGCCGCGACGGCTCAGGCGGCCGAGAAGGCGGCGTCCAGCGTCCGGGGCTTTGCTCAGAAGAGTTTCCGTCTGTCCATGGACATCAAGCTGAAGGCTCCGCTCATCATCATCCCTCAGTCGTCCACCTCTCATAACGCCATGGTGGTGGATCTGGGTCTGATCACGGTGGGGAACAGCTTCTCGCTGCGGCCGGCTGACGGGTTCTCTCTCCCCGCCGTGGTGGAGAAGATGGACGTGAAGCTGACGCAGCTGAAGCTCTCCAGGTAAACAAACCGCCTCGCTTCTTTCCTCTTCACCACCAAGTCAAGTCCACTTTATTTATAGAGCACATTTAAAAACAACCAGTGTTGGCCAAACTGCTTTACAAGATAAAAAGTACATGAAGACAACAATAAACAACATATCAGGATATTACTGAGAAGGCCAAAGAGAAGAGATGTGTCTTCAACAAAGATTTAAAACATTCATCAGTGGGGGGGCCGATCTTAATTGGAGTGGCAAGCCATTCCAGAGCTTTGGGGGCCGCTGCTGCAAAGGCTCGGTCCCCCCGGGTTTTAAGGCGACTTTGAGGCACATCCAGGAGCAGCTGCTTTGTTGACCTCAGTGCTCCAAGAAATGACGATGTTTCTTGATTTAACGTGTTTTAGAGCCACGCTGAAACAAGGCCCCTCTCAGCCCGACATCGAGATCCTCAAGCCGATCAACTTAGAGCTGCTCATCACCAGAAACCTGGCTGCGTCCTGGTTCACCAAGATCCCCGGAGTCCAGGTCCAGGGCGTCATCCGCTCCCTGAATGTAAGCTGCACGCGTCCTCAGTCCCGTACGTTGAGATGTTTTTAAAGGCGAGGCTTGAAACTGTTTCCTGTGTCGGTCAGATGAGTCTGGGCGAGGAAGACCTCGGCGTGCTGATGAAGATCCTGGTGGAGAACATCGGGGACGGGAGCTCGGAGCTCGGCGTGGACGGGAAGAAGAAGGTGGCCGAAGGTAAGTTCACTCTGAGAGGACGACGGGAACGAGATCCACGATACGCTGACGATACGTGTGTTTCCTCCTCAGGGAAGGCGGAGCTTGCTGAGCAGCAGGTGGAGCTGTTGCCTTCAGGGACGGGAGCTAACGGCGTTCAGGTCGCCACCAACGGAGATCTGAGTGAAAACACGATCAACGTGCTCCTCAACTTTGAGCTCAAAGAGGTACGAAGCGGAAACAAAGGAGAGTTCAGACTCTGAGAAGAAGAAATCTGTGTCCCTGTCTACAAACCCCCTGAAAAGTCAAAGACTCCATTCTGCCCCTGTTCTGATTTCTCCACCTTTCTGTAAATGTGTGCTGAAACCAGCCGTTTCAGTTTTCAGTGTTTTTCATACGTCACAACGCCATCCGGTCTGTAACAGGAAGTCAGAGCTCGGAGCTTGTTCAGCCCATAGACTGTATAAAATACAACTCAACCCCTCCTCCGTTTTTCATTCCCTGCACACATGTGTGCTAACAAGGAGCTTAGGAGGGAGGCATGCTAGTTGTAGGCTGTCTTAATAAACACAAAGGTCGCTTTGACTCCCCACGTCTGCAGATTTGAAGATCTAGTGGATGATTTTTAGTTATCATGGATAAGTGCTAGCGCTAGTTAGCATAGCTACACAGCTACATGTCGTAGTAGCTGTAGCTGTAGCTGTAGCTGTAGCTGTGTACCAAGACACACGTCGACATACTGACAAATAAAACAACAAGAAACACTAAATCTGTGACCAATCCTTCAGAAAGGTCCTGCTTCCTTTCTGGCAGAGGTCGGTTTTACTCCCCACGTCTGCAGATTTGAAGATCTAGTGGAGGATTTTTAGTTTGCATGGAAAAGTGCTAGCGCTAGTTAGCATAGCCACATAGCTACATGTTGGTAGCTGTGTACCAAGACACACGTCGACATACTGACAAATAAAACAACAAGAAACACTAAATCTGTGACCAATGGTTCAGAAAGGTCCTGCTGCAGGCGCCTCTCCGTCAGGATCAGATTCTGGATCAGATTCAGGGGGTTGAAGTAACGCGGGTCTGTGAGCAGCCGTGTATATTCAGCCAACATGTAAACATTAGATCAACGTGCTGGACAGCCGAGGGCACACCCACTTCCTGTGGGGGCGTGGTCAGAGAGAAAACAGAGTGTTTTGAGGAGGACTGAAGAAGAGGGTTTACAGGCAGGAATCTGATTTCAAAGTGTTTTTATGAGCATAAACTTTAAAGACATGTTTTGGGGACCTCTTAGACCAATATATGTTGATGAAAAAAGCGTGATATGTCACCTTTAAGTCACAAATCTTCAGTTTCAAATAAAACATTTCAACCTGTCGCAGCTCACAGGATCTTTCACATATGTGTACTTTGGCGCCCCCTGTGGACAAAGAACGTAGTCCCATTTAAGAGCTATGGTTCTCTAGATTTAGGAGTCTTTAAGTCTGTTTCTGAATCAGGTCGATCTGATCCAGTTTTTCGTGATTCTCTGATCTGGAACAGAAAAGTGGACTCAGTCTGATCCAGATTAAACCTTTCACAGAAACAGGTCCTGCAGGTTTCTCTATATCTGATCCCCGTTTCCTCCCCCAGGTGCTGCTGACCCTGAAGAAGCCCATTCAGCAGAAAGAGTCCCCTTTCCTGGTGTTCCACGTCGCTCAGCTCGGCATCGACACCAAAGTCAGAAAGTACGACATGTGCGCCTCGACGTACATCAAGAAGATCACGTTACGGTGCCAGGAGTTCAAAGGTCAGCGGCCTTCAGCGGCCTTCAGCGGATCATCGTGTTTACTGCCGTACCCTGAAGTCACCTGATCGTTTGTGTCCGTCTCGTTTCAGACTGTAACGGCGACCCGCTCTGTCTCATCAGCTCCTCCGTGGAAACCGGAGCCGAGCTGCTGAAAGTGCAGTACTTCAAGGTGACCTTCAGCAGGAACCCTGTAACCGCCTGAAACACACTGAAGTGCATTTGTAGCATGACGTGGCAGAGCAGGAGGAAACACACGAGGATCTGAAGTGACGTATCTTTAACTTGAACTTCCTGTTTCCTCAGGCGGACCGCTCGGGGCCGAACTTCTCCACGATCTACAAGAACACAGAGAAGATGATCAACGTGAGTTCCATCTGACTCGACATTTAATCCTCTCTATGAGCAGATTTCATCACCTCACAATCTCTAGGTCACCAGTCAGCGCTAAGATTTACTGACCTCCTTAAATGCATCAGAGTTGCTTTTGCTTTCTAGAAACCCGAAGCAGCATATTCCTCTGTTT
>NW_023260203.1:10000-32259 GCF_009762535.1 Notolabrus celidotus | reverse complement strand
CTGGAGATCCCAAGACCGAGGATCACCTCCCAGCTAGACGTGCCAGGAAAACCTCCAAAGATTGGCGGTCTAGGAGGCGTCCTTATCAGATCCTCGGACCACCTTAACTGGCTCCTCTTGATGAGGATCCACGGAGGAGGACCTGAATGTTCTCAGGCTGTCAAGTTTCCTCATGAAGGCCGACAGGAGAACACGTCAACGTTGACTTTTAGAGAACAAGAGGAGGATTCACTGTCAGCCGGATCGTCATATGAGCGAGTGAATCCACATCGTGAGCGCGGCACAGATCGGCACAGTCTCGCCCAAACTGATGAGGATGAAGAGAAGAGAAGTTGCAGTTTCCCTGATGTAACATCTGACTTCCACCAGATCCATGTCCAGTCCTGCTCCTTGCTCTCTTGTCCATCAACATTTTCAGGACCTCCAGAGGATCCTCCTCCTCCTCCTCCTCTCCTCATCCATGTTGTCTTTCTGG
This sequence comes from Notolabrus celidotus, assembly GCF_009762535.1. Classification (NCBI taxonomy): domain Eukaryota; kingdom Metazoa; phylum Chordata; class Actinopteri; order Labriformes; family Labridae; genus Notolabrus; species Notolabrus celidotus. The sequence goes on along the minus strand of NW_023260203.1, from coordinate 31,784 downwards.
TCCTCTGAAAACCTCTGACCTGTTGACTCAAGGCCTGGCTCCGCTCATCATGACTTTGGTTTGTTGTTGTAGTTAAGTGAAATACGATCTGGTGATAACACAGAGTGTTTTATTCTGAAAATTAACCGGATGTTTTCATTTTGTTTTGGTGAAACCTGACTTCCTGTCCCGCTCCATCTGCTCTGTTGAGATTGATGCGTCGTGCTCCGGCATCCGGGAACAAATAGAAGTCTTGTGGATCTGATCCGGAGGACTCCGACCTGCAGGATCAGAGACGCAGCCAGAACGCAACGGAGCGGATCCAGTGGAAGTTAACACATTGAGTAGAATAGAAACCGATCAGATCTGGTGACGGATCAGAGACAGATCTGGTGGAACTTGGCCGCCTCTTGCTGCTAAAAGGACGCTAATATGTACGGCCTCTTCATCACTACAGTTCAGTGTATCATCAGCATAACGCCGCATCAACCCGCCTCTCAGTCCTGCAATGATTCAACAATAATCCATCAGAACACAGTGATAAAGACTGAAGTCCTCTTTGTAATGATTCAGCTTTATGTAACATCCTGTTTGTGTATTTATCCACAGAATCAAACATTTAAGCAGCTTATTGGACGGAAAGTTCCCACCATTAAATCTCCTCCCACAGATTTCTATATTTGACCCGTCTCACTTTAAAGATCCATCGTACATTATAACAACGCTCCGTCTCTGCCAGTCACTCTGGCTAACATTCACAGATCCACTGAGTCAAGAGAGAGAGAGAAGTTGGGCTGAGTTTTATTTAAGTTGGCAGATTAGATCAACTTTGGGTGGTTGAGATATTTTGCCGACTTTTCTATCAACAAAATACAAGAATCCAAGAAATCAATGACTCAGGAGTTTAAGCTTTCTTTATTTAGATCACTGCATTAAACACAGACATGACTCTGTAGTGGAAGTCACTGCATTAAACACAGACATGACTCTGTAGTGTAAGTCACTGCATTAAACACAGACATGACTCTGTAGTGGAAGTCACTGCATTAACACAGACATGACTCTGTAGTTGAAGTCACTGCATTATAAAGAGACATGACTCTGTAGTGGAAGTCACTGCATTAAACACAGACATGACTCTGTAGTGGAAGTCACTGCATTAAACACAGACATGACTCTGTAGTGGAAGTCACTGCATTATAAACAGACATGACTCTGTAGTTGAAGTCACTGCATTATAAACAGACATGACTCTGTAGTGGAAGTCACTGCATTATAAAGAGACATGACTCTGTAGTGGAAGTCACTGCATTAAACACAGACATGACTCTGTAGTGGAAGTCACTGCATTAAACACAGACATGACTCTGTAGTGGAAGTCACTGCATTATAAACAGACATGACTCTGTAGTGGAAGTCACTGCATTAAACACAGACATGACTCTGTAGTGGAAGTCACTGCATTAAACACAGACATGACTCTGTAGTGGAAGTCACTGCATTAAAAACAGACATGACTCTGTAGTGGAAGTCACTGCATTAAACACAGACATGACTCTGTAGTGGAAGTCACTGCATTAAAAACAGACATGACTCTGTAGTGGAAGTCACTGCATTAAACACAGACATGACTCTGTAGTGGAAGTCACTGCATTAAAAACAGACATGACTCTGTAGTGGAAGTCACTGCATTAAACACAGACATGACTCTGTAGTGGAAGTCACTGCATTAAAAACAGACATGACTCTGTAGTGGAAGTCACTGCATTAAACACAGACATGACTCTGTAGTGGAAGTCACTGCATTAAAAACAGACATGACTCTGTAGTGGAAGTCACTGCATTAAACACAGACATGACTCTGTAGTGGAAGTCACTGCATTAAAAACAGACATGACTCTGTAGTGGAAGTCACTGCATTAAACACAGACATGACTCTGTAGTGGAAGTCACTGCATTAAAAACAGACATGACTCTGTAGTGGAAGTCACTGCATTAAACACAGACATGACTCTGTAGTGGAAGTCACTGCATTAAAAACAGACATGACTCTGTAGTGGAAGTCACTGCATTAACACAGACATGACTCTGTAGTGGAAGTCACTGCATTAACACAGACATGACTCTGTAGTGGAAGTCACTGCATTATAAACAGACATGACTCTGTAGTGGAAGTCACTGCATTATAAACAGACATGACTCTGTAGTGGAAGTCACTGCATTAAAACAGACATGACTCTGTAGTGGAAGTCACTGCATTAAACACAGACATGACTCTGTAGTGGAAGTCACTGCATTAAACACAGACATGACTCTGTAGTGGAAGTCACTGCATTAAAACAGACATGACTCTGTAGTGGAAGTCACTGCATTAAACACAGACATGACTCTGTAGTGGAAGTCACTGCATTAAACACAGACATGACTCTGTAGTGGAAGTCACTGCATTATAAACAGACATGACTCTGTAGTGGAAGTCACTGCATTAAACACAGACATGACTCTGTAGTGGAAGTCACTGCATTAAACACAGACATGACTCTGTAGTGGAAGTCACTGCATTAAACACAGACATGACTCTGTAGTGGAAGTCACTGCATTAAACACAGACATGACTCTGTAGTGGAAGTCACTGCATTAAACACAGACATGACTCTGTAGTGGAAGTCACTGCATTAAACACAGACATGACTCTGTAGTGGAAGTCACTGCATTAACACAGACATGACTCTGTAGTGGAAGTCACTGCATTAAACACAGACATGACTCTGTAGTGGAAGTCACTGCATTAAACACAGACATGACTCTGTAGTGGAAGTCACTGCATTAAACACAGACATGACTCTGTAGTGGAAGTCACTGCATTAAACACAGACATGACTCTGTAGTGGAAGTCACTGCATTAAACACAGACATGACTCTGTAGTGGAAGTCACTGCATTAACACAGACATGACTCTGTAGTGGAAGTCACTGCATTAAACACAGACATGACTCTGTAGTGGAAGTCACTGCATTAAACACAGACATGACTCTGTAGTGGAAGTCACTGCATTAAACACAGACATGACTCTGTAGTGGAAGTCACTGCATTAAACACAGACATGACTCTGTAGTGGAAGTCACTGCATTAAACACAGACATGACTCTGTAGTGGAAGTCACTGCATTAAACACAGACATGACTCTGTAGTGGAAGTCACTGCATTAAAACAGACATGACTCTGTAGTGGAAGTCACTGCATTAAACACAGACATGACTCTGTAGTGGAAGTCACTGCATTAAACACAGACATGACTCTGTAGTGGAAGTCACTGCATTAAACACAGACATGACTCTGTAGTGGAAGTCACTGCATTAAAAACAGACATGACTCTGTAGTGGAAGTCACTGCATTAAACACAGACATGACTCTGTAGTGGAAGTCACTGCATTAAACACAGACATGACTCTGTAGTGGAAGTCACTGCATTAAAAACAGACATGACTCTGTAGTGGAAGTCACTGCATTAAACACAGACATGACTCTGTAGTGGAAGTCACTGCATTAAACACAGACATGACTCTGTAGTGGAAGTCACTGCATTAAAAACAGACATGACTCTGTAGTGGAAGTCACTGCATTAAACACAGACATGACTCTGTAGTGGAAGTCACTGCATTAAACACAGACATGACTCTGTAGTGGAAGTCACTGCATTAAACACAGACATGACTCTGTAGTGGAAGTCACTGCATTAAACACAGACATGACTCTGTAGTTGAAGTCACTGCATTAAACACAGACATGACTCTGTAGTGGAAGTCACTGCATTAACACAGACATGACTCTGTAGTGGAAGTCACTGCATTAAACACAGACATGACTCTGTAGTGGAAGTCACTGCATTAAACACAGACATGACTCTGTAGTGGAAGTCACTGCATTAACACAGACATGACTCTGTAGTGGAAGTCACTGCATTAAACACAGACATGACTCTGTAGTGGAAGTCACTGCATTAAACACAGACATGACTCTGTAGTGGAAGTCACTGCATTAAAAACGGACATGACTCTGTAGTGGAAGTCACTGCATTAAACACAGACATGACTCTGTAGTGGAAGTCCCTGCATTAAACACAGACATGACTCTGTAGTGGAAGTCACTGCATTAAACACAGACATGACTCTGTAGTGGAAGTCACTGCATTAAAAACAGACATGACTCTGTAGTGGAAGTCACTGCATTAAACACAGACATGACTCTGTAGTGGAAGTCACTGCATTAAAAACAGACATGACTCTGTAGTGGAAGTCACTGCATTAAACACAGACATGACTCTGTAGTGGAAGTCACTGCATTAAACACAGACATGACTCTGTAGTGGAAGTCACTGCATTAAACACAGACATGACTCTGTAGTGGAAGTCACTGCATTAAACACAGACATGACTCTGTAGTGGAAGTCACTGCATTAAACACAGACATGACTCTGTAGTGGAAGTCACTGCATTAAACACAGACATGACAGCGCTCCTTCTTTGGATTCGGGGTTGTAGTTATTTTATAGATTTATCTGGCTGATAAAACTGCAAAGTCACAATGAGGCCTCATCTCCTTCCTCACATGCCACACACTCCTGCAGTAACCACACACACACACACACACACACACACACACACACACGGGCATCCAAATGCCACTCTGTCAGTTATTCTCTGCCAGCGTTGAGGCATTAAATGGCTTCGCCTGTCACTCCAGTCAGCCATGCAATGAATTCTGGGAGCTCTTTGCATAGTGAAGTTTCACACACACACACACAGACACACACACACACACACACACACACACACACACACACACACTCATTTAAATACAGCTCATTAGAAAATACACTCCTACTCTCTCTCTCTTACACACACATACACACACACACATACACACACACACATACAGTATAACAACCAGCGCCCTCAGTGTCAGTGTGCTGAGACGATACGCTGGCTTAGGCTGCTACCATCATACACTGGCATACTGGAACTTCTCACACACTCACACACACACACACACACACACATATGTATGCACACACACATATGTATGCACACACACACACACACACACACACATATGTATGCAAACAGTTACAGGAAAAGGGCACTCTGCCAATCATGCGGTGGGAGGCTGTCTGCTCTCGATGGCTCTGCTCGTCACTCAGGTCGAGTTAAAACTGAGCTCTGACAGTTTGAGGCCATGCTTACACACACACACACACACACACACACACACACACACACACGGTCAACACGCACTTGAATATTTAATAACAGATTCCAGATGCTTAGAAAAATATCAGTGACACAATCACTCTGAAAGCTGAATGTGCTTCAAAACTTAACTCGTAATAATTAAAGGTAACCTCTCCTCTGACCGCGTTAAATACTTGATTCTGATTGGTCAAAACACCACAGCATGGATTAATGGATACCTACCGTCATATCATATCAGTCTGCAGGGAGGAAGTTGTGTGCCTGTTGACACTGTGGGAAAAATGCTGGTTTCTGTTTGCATTCAAGAGGACGTAGTAAATCACGGTGTGTGTGTGTGTGTTTGTGTGTGTGTGTGTGTGTGTGTGTGTGTGTGTGTGTGTGTGTGTGTGTGTGTGTGTGTGTGTGTTTGGAGTAATTACAGATTGAAGTCGTTGAAATCGTTGAAGTCGTCGAGCGGCCCCTCCCTCCCGTTGAACTCGTGTTTCTTTTGTTTCCTGCAGACTGACTCCTCCGTCCTTCAGACGTCACGCTGGGACGGAGAGGTAGATTACTTTAAAGACACCTTCACACCTCCCGACTCACACACACACACACACACACACACACACACACACGCACACACACACACACACACACACACAGAGCTTCATCTCACACATATATTCCTCCACACTCTCTCTCTCTCTCTCTCAGGTGGGGGTCCTGGGAGGTTTACCCTCCTGTGCGTCTGCTCTGAATTGATTGGATCTTGTTCACAGACACAATGTGACCTCTGCTGAAACAGACTTTATGCAGCGACTTACAGAGACTGAGTCTGCATTCATTGGGTGCGTGAGGAGTGACGGGTCGGACGCTGCAGCAGCTGATTCAGGAGGATCCAAAGAGATTGAAGGGTTCAGATTTTCACTGATTGAAGTTTGGGTCGTCTGAGGTTAGAATATTTATTGAGCTGCGAGGAAATATCAGGCAGATTGAAGGAGGTGCAGGAGGTGCAGGAGGTGAAGGAGGTGCAGGAGGTGCAGGAGGTGAAGGAGGTGAAGGAGGTGCAGGAGGTGCAGGAGGTGAAGGAGGTGCAGGAGGTGACGGAGGTGCAGGAGGTGAAGGAGGTGCAGGAGGTGCAGGAGGTGAAGGAGGTGCAGGAGGTGCAGGAGGTGCAGGAGGTGCAGGAGGTGCAGGAGGTGCAGGAGGTGAAGGAGGTGCAGGAGGTGAAGGAGGTGCAGGAGGTGAAGGAGGTGAAGGAGGTGCAGGAGGTGCAGGAGGTGCAGGAGGTGCAGGAGGTGAACCAGGTGAAGGAGGTGCAGGAGGTGAAGGAGGTGCAGGAGGTGACGGGACGCTGGAGGCTCTTCACTTCAGTTTCTAGTTGAGCTTGAAGGAGATTAGGATGTTTAAAAGCAGGTAATAAGTTATTATCTTGTTTCAGGTCATTTTAAGAATGCAACAAGTTGATCTAAAGATGATTCAGCAAAACGAGAGCAGAGAAACATTCTGCTGGATTTAGGGATGTTCCTCGTACATTAAAGGATGTTTTTGGGTGAAACAAAGGACGGTTTGGTTGTTTATAGAAGATTCAGACATTCCCGACAGAGGCTCTTGGTTGTTTCGGGCAGCCATGAGGATGTTTTAACAAAATAGGACTTTTTTTTAAGGTGATGTAAGAATGTTTTACTGAGATTCAAGGATGTTTCAGGGAAATACAAGTTCAGAAGAATGTTTGAGGCAGATATTCAGACTTTTTAGAGAAAGTTTGAGGTCAATTTAAGAGAGAATCCAGCATGGGGCACTGGTTTTGCTCAGGCACCCTGCATATCAAGGCTTCAGTCCTCGACCCACTGGACCAAGACTCAACTCTTTTGACTCTGACTCAGACTCTGTCCTGCTTTTGAAAACGTCAAAAGCCAAAAAATGATGTTCTTTGGTCAATCTGGGGATGTTTCTGATAGTGTGTGTCTTTGCTTAAAGGTCTTATTTCATGAAAAACAGGCTTTCTGTCTCCCCCTACGCTATGGTGGTTTTGCAGAGTCCAGATGTCAAAGTCTAGAACCGAAACACACACCATGTCTAAATTCTGTCCCAGTCCCAGAGGACCAAAGAAAACAACGTGCCGGCAACAGAAAAGCAAGAAAGTAGGACTAACCCTGGAATAGTTTCCTCCTCCTGCTCGGGGTCAGATTTTGGATCATATGTGTACTGGTACAAGTTCTTCTGGAGTTCTTCTTTTGTTTTGGTGTTTTTCCACCTCTGCATCCCTCAGTGCCTCGTTAGCATAGCATCCAAGCCCACTCAGATCACTGCACGGACAACGAGGTTAGAAACTGAGAGGCTGCAGATCCTCAACAGACATAAACGGGACGTTGGGCCAAGCTGGGGATGTTTCTGTTTGATTGAAGGGTGTTTCTGTGAAACTCACGGGTGGTTTGGAAGTCTCCAGCAGATTCAGATCTCCTTACGAGAGGATTTTGTGATTCATCAGACAGATATAAGGAGAGTTAAAAGACGTTGAGATGTTTAAGTGGACTTGAGGCTGTGAAAGGTTTTAGGGAGTCTTGAGAGTCTTTTTGGGACTTCAGGGTGTTCCAGGTTTTGGTGGTGTGCCGCTGCAGGCCAGCAGATGTTGATGATCTGTGAATCAGAATCAGATGTTTAAAAGTCAGATCAGCTGTAGAGGCTGGATTCATGAAACAGGGATGATCCTGCAGACGCTCAGTGGCAGCAGATGAAACAGGATTTTGAGATTCTGCAGAGAGGGTTTTAAATTCACCGGCTCAGGTTCACGTGAGGACGATGAGCTCCGAGCGGCTGACTTTGACTTTCAATTTGATCTTTGATTCGTTGCATCAACCCCAGACTCTGGATTATTTGATACCATGTTTCTACCCTGTTGACTTCCCCCGGTGCATGTTGGGATTTGTTCTGTTTGCCTTGATTTATGAAGAAACTGCCGGGTTGACTGACTGACTGAATAAACCAGCAGGAGTCAGAAACATGAGCAGAATCAGTGTTAGTGTGTGTGAGGGATCCCAGCCGTGACCCACCACACACTGTGCAGAGTTCAGCACACACACACACACACACACACACACACACACACACACACACACACAGTTTCAAACTTTTACTTTGAGTCATAGCAGCATCCAAAGCTTCACAGCTGGGCTGGTTTTATACAGAAAGGGATAAAAAGTTAGATTTCCTGCAGAGCCACTGCTGAGGTTTACATCCAACGAATGAATCCTGACTCCAGAATTAAGATTATCTCACAGACAACGCTTTCAGACATATATAGCATGACATGGATAACAATATATAAATATGTTTAAAGTAGATCTGCAACACAGGCTGCAGGAAGATTCCTACAAAATGTGTTTACTATTAATTCAAACAGGAATAAAAGTCCAAACTGAGTCAATACATGTCATTATTTAACACTTTCAATGCCACATGCTTTGAAATGATACAATATCTGTCTTTTTTTATGTTTGATAGAATGAAGAAGCACCAAAGTGTTTGAATAGAAACAGATCCACACTCTTATATTCAACCCCAAGCTGCCGGGGGGGAATAAACGAGAGCGTGAGAGCAGCGGTCGATCGACATAGAGATAAAGTGAAGAGAGAGAGAGAGAGATAAAACTGAAGAATATAGTACATAAAGTTATTTCTGCTTGTCCCATCTCTGATCCGTCCCAGCTCCAGATCTGATCGGTTTTCTATTCTAGTCAATGTGTTAACTTCCACTGGATCCGCTCCGTTGCGTTCCGGCTGCGTCTCTGATCCAGCAGGTCAGAGTCCTCCGGATCAGATACACAAGACTTCTATTGTTCCCGGATGCCGGAGCACGACGCATCAATCTCAACAGAGCAGATGGAGCGGGACAGGAAGTCAGGTTTCACCAAAACCAAATGAAAACATCCGGTTAATTTTCAGAATAAAACACTCTGTGTTATCACCAGATCGTATTTCACTTAACTACAACAACAAACCAAAGTCATGATGAGCGGAGCCAGGCCTGGAGTCAACAGGTCAGAGGTTTTCAGAGGACCAGAAAGACAACATGGATGAGGAGAGGAGGAGGAGGAGGAGAATCCTTGATTCAGGGATTACCGCGGGGGAAACCTCGGTCACATGACTCCAGCTGTCTGGCGGTCCTGCTCTCTTCCTGCCTGCTGTGTGTCTCTCTGCTCTGCCCTCAGTCACAGCCACGACTCCGCTCACTCTCCTCGTTCTTGAGTATGTTTCTATTCATTGCAGACAGGCTGAGAGGGACCGCGATGGCACCCGGACTCTTTATGCTTTCCTTTAATCCTGACCTGTGGGTGCCATCACGGAGGAGCCTCACAGTGACGACGACCACATCAGTAAGAAAATGTAAAGAATAATAAACACTTTAACACTGGAGGGCTTTTAATTTGAAAGAATAAACTCCAGTGTCTTTATTAAATATAATACACACAGTATATACACACACAGGAAGAAGCCATCAATCCAACATCCTGTTGCTCTTCTAAGAGTGCAAACACACACACACTTCTCTCTCCCCTCCTCTGGCTTTGACCTACATGTGTCACACACACTTCTTTGATGACATCACTTCCTGTCTCCGAGCCTCACCTTCCTAACCTTTGACCCCTGCGTTCTCCCGTCACCCGTCACCTGCCTCTCACAGGAAACAAACCTCCACCTCTTGTTCTCGTCCCGACGCTGTAACGCCCTGATTCTGATCTGTAATCACGCCGTCAGAGCGACAGCTCCGTCATCCGACCGGCTCAAGTCTCTGTGTGATTCTCAAATCCTCAATTAGACTCCTCGTCACTTCGTCTACCTCTCGGTTCTGCAGCTGGTGAGGTGACACTCGCAGCTCGCTCCACATCTGTCAGAGATATAAATACACCGTCTGTCTGTGTGAAGACGTCAACATAAAGACACTTACATCCGCTCAGAGGGAGAGCTTCAAAGAGACGCACAAAATCAAACTCCTTATTTTATCTGTTTCTACCAAGCTCCATTTACAGGTTCTCTGAAACATAGACTGAGTACATGCAGGAGCAGATTTAAGTATAAGAAGTGCTCTTGTTTCTGTTTGTAGTACAATTGTTCTTCATGAGCAGGAGAAACAGTCTGTATGGAGAGCAGCAGCAGGAGGAACACAGTCCAGCGTGATGACGTCTCCCCTGGTTGTTAATGTGAGGAGGATTTCTTTCTCTCTATAAACAGATCTCTGCATGAAGAGCAGCTAACAATCTGTTCTACATCAAACATTTACACTGAGACACTAATCTGCTTGATGCTGTGTCACTAAAGACAATCAGCGTTTAGATTTCCTGACTTCCCTGAACGCAGCATCAGAAATGATGGATCCCACCTCCATTCAACAAACAAACATTGTAGACGTAGTTTTCTTCTCCTCTTGAGGACAGACCTGACAAAGCTTTTTACTTTCAGCTACAACTAACCTGTAATTACAGATTCTGATTCAGAGACATGTTGAATCTGGATCTCAGGGTCTGGGCTCTAGTCTGAGAAGGGTTCTGGTCTCTGTCTGTAGTCTGAGGAGTATCCACCAATCAGGTGTCAGCAGGAAGAACAGTCTGTATGGAGAGCAACAGCAGGTGTTCTAGAACTCTGAATTCTGTCTTTGATGATGTCAGAGTTCTGTCTTTGATGATGTCATAATTCTGTCTTTGATGATGTCATAATTCTGTCTTTGATGATGTCAGAGTTCTGTCTTTGATGATGTCATAATTCTGTCTTTGATGATGTCAGAATTCTGTCTTTGATGATGTCATAATTCTGTCTTTGATGATGTCAGAATTCTGTCTTTGATGATGTCAGAATTCTGTCTTTGATGATGTCAGAATTCTGTCTTTGATGATGTCAGAATTCTGTCTTTGATGATGTCAGAATTCTGTCTTTGATGATGTCAGAATTCTGTCTTTGATGATGTCAGAATTCTGTCTTTGATGATGTCATAATTCTGTCTTTGATGATGTTATAATTCTGTCTTTGATGATGTCATAATTCTGTCTTTGATGATGTCATAATTCTGTCTTTGATGATGTCAGAATTCTGTCTTTGATGATGTCAGAATTCTGAGAACAAATGGAACATTCCATGAAGAAGGTCAGAGCTAAAGAAACATCAGTGTCTCTAATCCTCTTTCATAGACCTCCATTCAACAAACAAACATTGTAGACGTAGTTTTCTTCTCCTCTTGAGGACAGACCTGACAAAGCTGGACTTTGGACTTTGGACTAATCTGCATCATGATGTTGTTATTTCAGCAAACTGAAGACCCGTTAATTAAAGACCATATCTGGAGGTTTGAACCTTGTGCTCCCTGAGAGCTCGGTCAGACTCCAGCAGCGGGTGTTTGTAGTTTCTTTCATGCAGGAACAAAGGATGTGAGGAGGGAGAGAAAGACAGAAAGGCAAAAATAAATCCCAGCTGTGGTCTGACACATTAAGAAAGTCTAAATAAAAACCAAACCTGACCCTGAAGTGGAAGACGGAGAGAGGGATGAAAGAGTTGTGTCCTCTCCTAATAGAAAAACAAACTTGTGTTCTTTATTCTGTTTCTTTAACACTTCCTCTTTTCTCATCCGTAAGTCATTCCTGTCCTTTCAACCTTCATCTTTTTTTAATTCAGACTATTTATTCCTCGTACCCGTCCATCTTTTCTCTCCTTTTATCTGCGGCAGTCACTCTCTCTCTTTGTCTTTCCCTCTCTTTTCTCTCACTCCGTCCCCCTCCTTTAGGTCTTTCATGTTGTTTGCAGTGGAATGAATTGTCGACAGTTTCAGTCACGATGAATATGAAGCAAACCTGATGCCCCCACTGTGTGTGTGTGTGTGTGTGTGTGTGTGTGTGTGTGTGTGGTAAGGTGTCGACTTGATCTTTGCAAATCCACTAAATGCATGCATCCACACACCCACACCACGTCTCCAGCGTCTGCCTTACCGTGTGTGTGTGTGTCAGTGGGTGTGTGTGGGTCGCAGGGTGAGCAGCTACACCCATCTGTCAACCCACCACCCCCCACCCACCCCTTCATTTCCATCCCTCCATATGAGACAATGAGAACCTGAGCTCCAAGTCTCTGAAATGTTGAATAAGACTCAAACAGAGGATTCAGAGGTAGGAGATAATCAGGGCGACATGGAGCTCAGCGCTCCCCTCCAACAGGAGTCAGCAGAGTCTCAAATCTGTGACGGTTCAAAGATGAGCTTCAGATTCTCCTGTGATTAAAGATGCCAAGAGGGATTTTAGTGACTTCCCCCAATCCCCCTGAACGTCATGGCCGTACTGATTTGAAATCGTGAATTATTATCACATCTTCATGATCCTGACGGCGGAGCACACACTCTGTGGATTGTCCTGGGGAATGAAACAATAGCCAATCAGGAAGCAAGCTGGCTGAAGAAAGAAGCACAACATCAGTAAACAGGAAGCACAAAGTTATCAGACACGGAGGACCAACTTGTTGATTTGTGGAAACAACAGATCGTCCGCCATGTTTGGATCCTTTAAAGTCACGTCTGATGTTTCAGAAACCTCCGGGAAGAAATGTGTTTGGCGTGTAAAACAAAAAACACACACCAGTCAGTGGCCGATGGAGAATGTTGTATTGCATGTGAGGTTTTTGTTTTCATACTTTCGCCCATTTCTGCCGACTGTCAGGTTGTTTTGACCCTCACGGCGCACCGTACTTGTGTTGTGATTTGGTACGTCGGGAACGGCGTGATGTCAGCTATCCATCCATCTTCTTCTGCTTATCCGGGTCCGGGTCGCGGGGGAAGCCGCCTCAGCAGGGAAGCCCAGACACTCCTCTCCCCGGCCACTTCCACCAGCTCTTCTGGGAGGATCCCGAGGCGTTCCCAGACCAGCTGAGAGACATAGTCTCTTCTGGGTCTTCCCCGTGGCCTCCTCCTAATCGGACATGCCCGAAAACATCTCCCCAAGGAGACGTCCGGGAGGCATCCTGACCAGATGACCAAACCACCTCATCTGGCTCCTCTGGATCCGGAGGAGCAGCAGCTCTACTTTGAGTCTGAGCTCCTGACCCTCTCTCTGAGGCTGAGCCCAGACACCCTGCAGAGGAAGATCATTTCGGCCGCTTGTATTCGCGATCTTGTTCTTTCGGTCACTACCCACAGCTCGTGATCAGAGGTGAGGGTTGGAACGTAGATTGACCGGTATATTGAGAGCTTTGCCTTGACCTCAGCTCCTGGAGTTCTCTTCATTCCCTTTCCTTGAAGAAGACAAGATAAACAAAGAGGCAGGAGACGATCCAGAAGAGGAACAGACGGCTAAACGGAGTAATGTCACTATACCACGTTTCAAAGAAGACTGGAACATGACGAGGCTGTTTCTGTTTTAAATCAAATAAGGATTGATTTTTTTATTGGGCCGGTGAAAAATGTTTGTGGCCGGTACATTGTTGGAGGTCACTAGCCGATGGCACATGAGGTAACAAGTGAATTTGATGCCCTGCATGTGGTCCACGCTGAAGTGTTAAAAACTGCAGTTCCTATGCTTCTCACGTGTTCCCATTTAACGCAACAATAGAAGTCTTGTGTATCTGACCCGGAGGACTCCGACCTGCAACGGAGTGGATCCAGTGGAAGTTAACACATTGACTAGAATAGAAACCTATCAGATCCAGTGCTGTGGAGACGGACGGGACACGGGCCACTACAGCCAAAATCACAGACTTATGTACCCATGAGTCTTTTAAACCAACAAGAACCCTGAAGAGGATTACATTTCAGCCATTACAGCCTGTTTCACAGCTGCAGGATCCACTCTGCACGGACTGAATATCTAAAGACAGAGACTCTCTCTCTCTCTCTCTCTCTCTGGATAACTGCAGCAGGGAATTCTGGGAAGGGTAGTCCCACATATAACGTGAGCATGGGCACTGAGGATGAGGAGTGGTTGCCATGGTAATTGAACTGGGTTGTGGTTTAGGACACCCCCCACACCCCCACACCCCCACCCACCCACCCACACACACACACACACACACACGTACACACCCCTCCACCTCACCCTCTCACACTCTGTACAGCGAGGGTGTTTTACAGTCACAATTGATCTGCATACTGCTTACCTGTTCATATTTCACTGTAATGGAAACACACACACACACACACACACACACACACACACACACACACACACACACACACACACACACACAGGGACTGGGTGTAATGGGTTTGAGTTAGGCAGCATATTGGAAATGCCAAGCCAATGTCTCAGGAGCTAAATCAGCCTGCGTGTGTGTGTGTGTGTGTGTGTGTGTGTGTGTGTGTGTGTGTGTGTGTGTGTGTGTGTGTGTGTGTGTGTGTGTGTGTGTGTGTGTGTGTGTGTGTGGAGGGCAGGTATTTATAGAAGTCAGTATCAGGCTGTTAGCACGACTTGTTCAGCTCGCCTCTCTCTCTCTCTCACACACACGCACACACACACACACACACACACACACACACACACACACACACACACACACACACACACACACTGTCAGCTTGTGATGAAGATGTTTTATCCACGGAGGTGAAACAGAACACTTCTGGAATCTCTGAGAAGACGGCGGAGAGCAAGACGAGACCATTTCATCCTCTGCTGAGTGTGAAGAAACACAGAGAGGGAGTTAGCATGTGTTCATATATATATATATACGTGTGTGTGTGTGTGTGTGTGTGTGTGTGTGTGTGTGTGTGTGTGTGTTATAGCAGCTTCATTATTAGAGCTCAGTTATTTATATGGTTAAATCTGGATCTTCTGTCCAGCCCAGTTTTTGATCCACAGACTTTTAGAGATTCTGGATCCAGCTCTGACAGGAGGTCTCGGTTCATGTTGAGCTCCAGGTCTTTGCTTTGTGTCTTATTATTCTTCCTCACAGTGTAAGGTCTCTGTTCAGAGGCTAGAGTGCTGAATCTTTGTGCTCTCACCTTCTGTTAGTGATGCACTCTGCAGCGTTTGACTCCTCACTCCGTTTTGTTCTGACCCGACGGCTCCAGGATCAGGTCTAAGACTCTGAAAGGAGCACTCCGCTGTCACGGAACCAAAAGGTACATAATGCACTTTTGTTTTCCCCTCTGCTGAGGCGAGGTGCCCCAGGTCTCTCTCCTCTCCCTAGGAGAGTGGAGAGGTTTGTTTCTGACTCTGAGGTCAGGTCACTCTGACTTCATTTATCGTTCCTCCAGGCCCTCGCTGAGTTTCTGAGAGTCCGTCCTTCAGCCGGAGCAGACCGGCGTCTCTTCTCCCTCGCAGGAGTAATTGGTGCACCTCTGCGACCTTTAACCTCTACATTAGCTCGTTCTAATCTTCAGTCTGAGATCACTGTGTCGTCTGCGTATGGGCTGAATGTCAGCTGGGAAGGCTAAAGCTAGCAGCAGGTGATGTGGTAAATGTTAGCCGCTGATGTGAGGAGGATATGATGTAACGCTCCGTCTGTGTGAGGCGAGGCGCCGGGAGAAAGTCCAGTTTGAGTGAAATCACCGTCTCCTCTTTGAAATGTCACCGCAGCATTTTAACACACGGGAACGTTTTGGTTCTCAGCCTGTCGGAGGAGCAGAGGAGGAACGCCACGCTTTCTTTAAATGAAAGCAAACTGTTCCAGCCGGTCCAAAGTACATGGTTTCTGAGCATGGACTTTCACTTTTACCCCTGTGTAACCGAGGAAGTTTCAGGGTGGGGTCGGAGCCGGGGCTCAGTTGAGAACCCGTTTTTGCCGGGTGATCTGTGAGAAGGCTGAGCGATAAGGTCAGAGGAGGTGGAGACCAAACACTGAGGTAAAAGAGAGAAAGGTGGTTCTCTGGTGGTGCTAGGTTTTTAATTTGGGCCACTTCAAACAGGATTCTGGCCGACCTTTGCCCCCCGCAGAGATTAGAGGGATTTAAATTCATCTTTATTCCTTACAAGATGAATATGTTGACTCTTAATGCTTTGTTTTAACATTTTTAGCCTTAATATAATAATACTAATAACTTTATTTATAAAGCACCTTTAAAAACAAATGTTTACAAAGTGCTTTGACAAACAAAGCGTGGTTCAAATAACAAAGTCAACCTTTAACCAGATTAAACATGTAAATTAAACAGGATGAGGTGATGAGACGATAGACCAAGAAATCATTGTTTAAGAGGTTTTTCAAGATAAACAAATAAAATAAAATAAAAAATAAAAAAAATGGATAAATTAATAAAATTAATAAAATTAATAAAATTAATAAAATTATAAGATTAATTAATAAAGTAAATAAAAGCATTACAAGGACAATAAAAGAGGTTTTCAGAATAAGAGGACGACATCACTTTGGGAAAATTAGAAAAAGTGAAAAGGATAAATTAGGAACATTAAAATAATAAACAAAAAATAAACAATAAATCAAATAAAATCTAAAACAATTAATTAGTTGGATAAAAACTAAAAATAATCATAAAATAGAAGTAAAAGTGGTGCGAAGGACGAGGTCACATAAAAGCAAGTCAAATAAAGATGGGTTTTAAGTAGAGATTTAAAAGATGTCACTGACTCTCTGAGCCTTATCTCCTCAGTGAGGTCGTTCCAGGGGCCTCCGAGGGGCTCTCATGGAGAGAACTCAACCCCCTTTGGATTTGAGCCTTGACTTTGGAACACCCAATAGTGCCCCGCCTGAAGATCTAAGTTCACTCCGTCCTGGTTTCTTCATGAAACTGGCAGAAAAGGGAGCAGACACTGTGGTGTAAAGTAGTGGACGCTCCCTAACTTGTGTTTAAACCTCACTGTGGTGTAAAGTAGTGGACGCTCCCTAACTTGTGTTTAAACCTCACTGTGGTGTAAAGAAGTGGACGCTCCCTAACTTGTGTTTAAACCTCACTGTGGTGTAAAGTAGTGGACGCTCCCTCACTTGTGTTTAAACCTCACTGTGGTGTAAAGTAGTGGACGCTCCCTAACTTGTGTTTAAACCTCACTGTGGTGTAAAGTAGTGGACGCTCCCTCACTTGTGTTTAAACCTCTCTGTGGTGTAAAGTAGTGGACGCTCCCTCACTTGTGTTTAAACCTCTCTGTGGTGTAAAGTAGTGGACGCTCCCTAACTTGCGTTTAAACCTCACTGTGGTGTAAAGTAGTGGACGCTCCCTTACTTGTGTTTAAACCTCACTGTGGTGTAAAGAAGTGGACGCTCCCTCACTTGTGTTTAAACCTCACTGTGGTGTAAAGTAGTGGACGCTCCCTCACTTGTGTTTAAACCTCTCTGTGGTGTAAAGAAGTGGACGCTCCCTCACTTGTGTTTAAACCTCTCTGTGGTGTAAAGTAGTGGACGCTCCCTCACTTGTGTTTAAACCTCACTGTGGTGTGAAGTAGTGGACGCTCCCTCACTTGTGTTTAAACCTCTCTGTGGTGTAAAGTAGTGGACGCTCCCTCACTTGTGTTTAAACCTCACTGTGGTGTAAAGTAGTGGACGCTCCCTAACTTGTGTTTAAACCTCTCTGTGGTGTAAAGTAGTGGACGCTCCCTCACTTGTGTTTCAACCTCTCTGTGGTGTAAAGTAGTGGACGCTCCCTTACTTGTGTTTAAACCTCTCTGTGGTGTAAAGTAGTGGACGCTCCCTCACTTGTGTTTAAACCTCACTGTGGTGTAAAGTAGTGGACGCTCCCTAACTTGTGTTTAAACCTCACTGTGGTGTAAAGTAGTGGACGCTCCCTCACTTGTGTTTAAACCTCTCTGTGGTGTAAAGTAGTGGACGCTCCCTAACTTGTGTTTAAACCTCATTGTGGTGTAAAGTAGTGGACGCTCCCTTACTTGTGTTTAAACCTCTCTGTGGTGTAAAGTAGTGGACGCTCCCTAACTTGTGTTTAAACCTCATTGTGGTGTAAAGTAGTGGACGCTCCCTAGCTTGTGTTTAAACCTCTCTGTGGTGTAAAGTAGTGGACGCTCCCTAACTTGTGTTTAAACCTCACTGTGGTGTAAAGTAGTGGACGCTCCCTCACTTGTGTTTAAACCTCACTCTGGTGTAAAGTAGTGGACGCTCCCTCACTTGTGTTTAAACCTCACTGTGGTGTAAAGTAGTGGACGCTCCCTCACTTGTGTTTAAACCTCACTGTGGTGTAAAGTAGTGGACGCTCCCTAACTTGTGTTTAAACCTCTCTGTGGTGTAAAGTAGTGGACGCTCCCTCACTTGTGTTTAAACCTCACTGTGGTGTAAAGTAGTGGACGCTCCCTCACTTGTGTTTAAACCTCACTGTGGTGTAAAGTAGTGGACGCTCCCTAACTTGTGTTTAAACCTCTCTGTGGTGTAAAGTAGTGGACGCTCCCTCACTTGTGTTTGAACCTCTCTGTGGTGTAAAGTAGTGGACGCTCCCTCACTTGTGTTTAAACCTCACTGTGGTGTAAAGTAGTGGACGCTCCCTCACTTGTGTTTAAACCTCTCTGTGGTGTGAAGTAGTGGACGCTGCCTAACTTGTGTTTAAACCTCACTGTGGTGTAAAGTAGTGGACGCTCCCTCACTTGTGTTTAAACCTCACTGTGGTGTAAAGTAGTGGACGCTCCCTAACTTGTGTTTAAACCTCACTGTGGTGTAAAGTAGTGGACGCTCCCTAACTTGTGTTTAAACCTCACTGTGGTGTAAAGTAGTGGACGCTCCCTAACTTGTGTTTAAACCTCACTGTGGTGTAAAGTAGTGGACGCTCCCTAACTTGTGTTTAAACCTCTCTGTGGTGTGAAGTAGTGGACGCTCCCTCACTTGTGTTTAAACCTCTCTGTGGTGTAAAGTAGTGGATGCTCCCTCACTTGTGTTTAAACCTCTCTGTGGTGTAAAGTAGTGGACGCTCCCTAACTTGTGTTTAAACCTCACTGTGGTGTAAAGTAGTGGACGCTCCCTAACTTGTGTTTAAACCTCACTGTGGTGTAAAGTAGTGGACGCTCCCTCACTTGTGTTTAAACCTCTCTGTGGTGTAAAGTAGTGGACGCTCCCTAACTTGTGTTTAAACCTCTCTGTGGTGTAAAGTAGTGGACGCTCCCTTACTTGTGTTTAAACCTCACTGTGGTGTAAAGTAGTGGACGCTCCCTCACTTGTGTTTAAACCTCTCTGTGGTGTAAAGTAGTGGACGCTCCCTTACTTGTGTTTAAACCTCTCTGTGGTGTAAAGTAGTGGACGCTCCCTTACTTGTGTTTAAACCTCACTGTGGTGTAAAGTAGTGGAGGCTCCCTCACTTGTGTTTAAACCTCTCTGTGGTGTAAAGTAGTGGACGCTCCCTCACTTGTGTTTAAACCTCTCTGTGGTGTAAAGTAGTGGACGCTCCCTCACTTGTGTTTAAACCTCTCTGTGGTGTAAAGTAGTGGACGCTCCCTTACTTGTGTTTAAACCTCTCTGTGGTGTAAAGTAGTGGACGCTCCCTAACTTGTGTTTAAACCTCACTGTGGTGTAAAGTAGTGGACGCTCCCTCACTTGTGTTTAAACCTCTCTGTGGTGTAAAGTAGTGGACGCTCCCTAACTTGTGTTTAAACCTCTCTGTGGTGTAAAGTAGTGGACGCTCCCTCACTTGTGTTTAAACCTCACTGTGGTGTAAAGTAGTGGACGCTCCCTCACTTGTGTTTAAACCTCACTGTGGTGTAAAGTAGTGGACGCTCCCTAACTTGTGTTTAAACCTCTCTGTGGTGTAAAGTAGTGGACGCTCCCTAACTTGTGTTTAAACCTCACTGTGGTGTAAAGTAGTGGACGCTCCCTAACTTGTGTTTAAACCTCTCTGTGGTGTAAAGTAGTGGACGCTCCCTAACTCATTTAAAAGAACACTTAGAGAGATGAACCGCTAACATGTTTATCACTAAAGTGTGTAAAAATGCAGACGCTCCCTGAGGTACCACCGCGCTCACACGGCTCACAGACGCCCCCTAACTCTGTTAAACATGGCCTGAGGGAAGTCCTCCTCCTAGACCGGCACTAAGTGAGTTAACGCGGCTGTAACTTAATCACACATGATGAGGACGTGGACGCACGGCGGGGGAGAGAGCTGCTACTGTAATGAGTGTGTGAACAGGGAAATATCATGCGTGTGTCACGGCTGTATGAGTATCAGCGTCAGCCCCGAGGAAGAGGAAGAGTCAGAGGAGGTGAGAGGTGTTCTATCACAAGACAAAGCTCGACTCGCTCTCAGACATCAGCAGACAGGTAGCAGCTGTTTCCTGAGTGGAGGACGTCCAACATGGCCGCCGCCACATGTGAGTGAAACATCCGTCATGTCTCTGAACTTTCAGAACTTCTCCTTCCTCTCTTTTTCTCTAAATGATGTAACTCTCACATGACGTCTTCATTGCACCTCCTCCTCCTCTTCCTCCTCCTCCTCTTCCTCGCCCTGACAGGCCTGCTGAGGGATACGAAGGTGTTGCACAGATGTTGCCTCTTCCTCTTCATCCTGTGTTACAGTGCTAATGACTTGTGTGTACAACTTTATAGCACTGCAGAGGATAGCCTGCCCCACCTCTCCTCCTCCTCCTCTTCCTCGCCTCATCGAGAGCTGATGAAGCCGCCGCGTGATTAAAATGTTCCACAGATGTTGTCTCTCTAACACTCCCCTTCGTCCCCCTCCTCCTCCTCCTCCTCCTCCTCCTCTAAACTGTGAAAACAAGCAGCTATAGAGGAATTTATTCACCTCTTCCTCTCCTCCTGGTCTCTGAAAGCTGACATACAGATGGTTCCTCTTGTTCACCTCCTCCTCCTCTTCCTCTCCTCCTCCTCTTCCTCCTCTTTTTAAACAAAGTGTGAGACAAAGAGAGGAACAGATTAACCTCTTCCTCTCTATGAATGTATAAAACGTGGACGTAGTCTCAGTGACGTCATCCGTATGTTTATGAAGAGGCGTGTTACGTTCCCGGACGAGCTCCCGAATCATAACGTATGTGCATCCAGAGCGAGCCCCAAGTGGACACTCGAGGAACTGCAGTTTGTAGCATTTCTGCATCAGCTTCATTCTTGATAACGACGTTTGCCACTTTGGATTCATCACATTTTAGAGACAGCCTCAAGTGGACACTTGTGGTACTGCAGTTTTGGGCTATCGCTCATTTTCATTTACCAACGTAAACACACACAGGAGGGGTGCGTTGGTTTACTTCCTCCCCTCATATTTCTTGAATCCATGTTTTATTTTGTTCTCTCGCCTCAGATCACTTCACTTCCTGCCGTCCAGGACCACCGGACAGCTGGAGTCATGTGACCGAGGTTTTCCCTTCTGTAATCCCTGAAACAAGGATTCTCCTCCTCCTCCTCCTCTCCTCATCCATGTTGTCTTTCTGGTCCTCTGAAAACCTCTGACCTGTTGACTCCAGGCCTGGCTCCGCTCATCATGACTTTGGTTTGTTGTTGTAGTTAAGTGAAATACGATCTGGTGATAACACAGAGTCTTTTATTCTGAAAATTAACCGGATGTTTTCATTTTGTTTTGGTGAAACCTGACTTCCTGTCCCGCTCCATCTGCTCTGTTGACATTGATGCGTCGTGCTCCGGCATCCGGGAACAATAGAAGTCTTGTGTATCTGATCCGGAGGACTCCGACCTGCAGGATCAGAGACTCAGCCGGAG
>NW_023260203.1:0-5000 GCF_009762535.1 Notolabrus celidotus | reverse complement strand
GTTTCAGCACACATTTACAGAAAGGTGGAGAAATCAGAACAGGGGCAGAATGGAGACTTTGACTTTTCAGGGGGTTTGTAGACAGGGACACAGATTTCAGGGAGAGAACCATTAAAAAGAACATTCTGCATGATATGTCATCTTTAAGGTTTAACCGAGACCTCCACAGCGTCCTTTCTTACGTGACGTGTGAGAGAGCAGCTCTAGAAAATGTTCAGGGCGGACTCTCCTGAATGTGTATCATCAGTGTAACAGAGGTCTAAGGCCTCTACAGTTGCACAGAATAGAGCGGTGAACTCTACTGTGGTGTGACTCCTGTGAAAGACTCACGGAGGCTGAGCTTCTAGTTCAGGTGTTTTATTCTGAGAAGAACGTGGTATCTGAGGGAGATACAAATAAACAATTTACAATAATTACAATAGGAATGAGATAGCTCACATTACCAAGGGAAAAACACCACACACATAACTATACAGTCACCAAACACATAATCAAGCCTGGAGGACTCCACAAAACAGCTCACAGCACCACAATAAAGAAACTGTAACACGTGTGAAAGTTGGCATAACGATCATCACAACATACTTAAATTGAGGTTCTTACATCTGGCAATGACACACAACTCTTCCCTGAAGTCTGCAGCTCACCAGTCATGAACTCACAGAGAGCCTCACAGACCCAGACTTACTGGAGCCGCTAGTTAACTCTCTGCTCTGTTAAAGGGACAGTGACCTGCCCAGTGAGTTCGTACAAGAATGAAACAACCCTCATATATGTGATTCTCTGAGGACGTTTAAAGGGCTTTCCTACAATCAGATTGCACCCACATCTCTTAAGTCTGACTGAGAACATTCGTGGCTCCACCCGGTCATCATGAGAACATTCATGAAGTGCCGAGTAACACTCTTCTATCCTCTCTCTGCAGACGGCATGAATAACAGCCCAGAGATAAACATACAGACAGGAAGTCAAAGAGCTGTGAGCTGAATGTAAAAAGGTTTTCACAAACTAACAAAGTTATCCACATGAACACCGGGGAGGTCTGGAACCAGAACCGTCATCATAAAGCCGCGTCACATCCACACATCAGGAGAGACGTCCTCCTCCGTCACAGGACGGGTCGGCACTGACGGCTCAGAGCTGACAGCCTCGTGTACGTGAACCTGAGAGCGTTCGGCTCCTGCAGGGCGGAGACACGGGGATGTTTGTTTGGCTCTGAGCTGAGGGTGGAGTGTGTTTGTTTACTGAGGGAGTAAATCAGATGAGACCAAGCAGAAACCTCCGACCGTGAGAGGTGGAAGCCGATGTGGAAGAGTTAGAAACTGCAGTTCTTCGAGCGTCCACTAGAGGCTGGCTGCAGAAACACAGGAAACCACATACACACCCATTCAAAGAAGACGATCTTTAAAATAAACATGTTTACAGCCTGGTTCAAAAAACAGTTAAAGTCTGAGTAGCTCATTTCTGTCTCAGCACACACTGAACAGGGTGAATTCAATATTACTTGTTATTTTTGAAGATGTTAAAGTTACGAGTTTTGCCCAAATAAGGGCGTGGTTGACTTGTTTGACAGGCGAGGAGGCTAAAGGCCCGCCTCTTTACCTCACACTAGCTTGACAGAAGTTAGGTTGACTTCATGTTCACGTCTCAGACCAGGAGGCTGGTCAGTCCACATGTTCACGTCTCAGACCAGGAGGCTGGTCAGTCTACATGTTCACGTCTCAGACCAGGAGGCTGGTCAGTCCACATGTTCACGTCTCAGACCAGGAGGCTGGTCAGTCCACATGTTCACGTCTCAGACCAGGAGGCTGGTCAGTCCACA
The DNA here is from genome assembly GCF_009762535.1 of Notolabrus celidotus. Taxonomy (NCBI): domain Eukaryota; kingdom Metazoa; phylum Chordata; class Actinopteri; order Labriformes; family Labridae; genus Notolabrus; species Notolabrus celidotus. The sequence continues at coordinate 3,178 of NW_023260203.1, read as the reverse complement.
TGTTCACGTCTCAGACCAGGAGGCTGGTCAGTCCACATGTTCACGTCTCAGACCAGGAGGCTGGTCAGTCTACATGTTCACGTCTCAGACCAGGAGGCTGGTCAGTCCACATGTTCACGTCTCAGACCAGGAGGCTGAGACCTGAACATGTGGACCGACATGTTAAGAAGAAAACATGCGGCTCAGAGTGGAGTCTACCTGTGAGACCTGAATCACACTGAGAAGAGTTTTTGTCCAGGTCCTCTGGAAGCTGAAAACCTGCACAGCTGTTTGAAAAAAAAACTCCATCAACCCACTAATCCAGTTCAGCAGAGTGCTGCAGCTCAGATGTAGGCTGCTAGCTTAAAGTGAGAACTTGTGACCCATTTACACACGGCTAACTCCGTTTTAGCCCTCTCTGCCCCGAGAATCCACCGGACACGTTCATGCTGCTGACCGTCAACCTCAATTCTGGTCCCTGATGGTTCTCTGGTGATACTGTCCTGGAGCCGGTCTGTTCCTCTGGAGGGACGCGGGCTTCACATCCGCCCCATTTACACCAAGAGCTGAAATCCCAGAGAAGGCAGAGGGAGTTATTTTAGTTTCTGCCCGAGCTGTCGGCCTCTTTTACATTTCAGGAATTAAATGTGTCCGTTTTCAGACGGTCCCCATATGGCCTTACCCAGACCGGCTTCCTGAACGCATCACTGCTGCTGAACACGGAGGGTTTCTACGTGTCCACTTCATGGTTCAAACACGTTACACAAGCTTCAGGTTATAAATACAATGAGTGGAGGGTTCATGTGGATATTCATGATTCACAGTTTGGTCGTATTTGCTGCTAGACGACTTTTTGTAACGAAAACCAATCCAGGTGGTTTCGTCTGCTAACTGGGGTCCGCCTGGGTGGCAGCAGGCTGAGAGGTAGACCTAGATGTCCCTCTTCATGTCCCTGTTTTCCAGCTCTGAGGCGCTCTGAAGCCACACAGGTCTCCTGCCTGTTGGACAAGCCTGGAAAAACCTCTAAAGGCGTCCATGAGGATCCTCATCCCGTCCCTGAACCACCTCAACTAGCTCCTTTAGAGATGAAGGACTAGGCTCCCTCACCATGGAGGGTTTACAGGACCACTCACATCAGGCAGGATTGTAAAAATGACCAAAGGGGATAAAAATAACTCAGAATAATAACAGGATCTGTTTTCTGATTAATCAGCTGTGTTCACTTGTTCCGATTGTTTTCTGTCGGCAGGAGTTTCGTGCACGCTCGCCTCTCGTGACTTTGCCCGTGAACACTTTGACGCAACATGGCGGCACAAAACTGGTCAAAGAATGAAACGAGGGTCCTTTAAGAACATCGTTAATCTAATTAAAGGAACTTATCTTGCTTCTTACCTTCTCACTGCCTCTTGATGATGTTCTTTATATCTCTTAAACATTTCCGATGATGTCATGGTTGATGAATGATGTTCTTTATGATGTCATGGTAGATGAATGATGTTCTTTATATCTCTTAAACATGTCTGATGATGTCATGGTTGATGAATGATGTTCTTTATATCTCTTAAACATGTCTGATGATGTCATGGTAGATGAATGATGTTCTTTATATCTCTTAAACATGTCTGATGATGTCATGGTTGATGAATGATGTTCTTTATATCTCTTAAACATGTCTGATGATGTCATAGTTGATGAATGATGTTCTTTATGATGTCATGGTAGATGAATGATGTTCTTTATATCTCTTAAACATGTCCGATGATGTCATGGTTGATGAATGATGATCTTTATGTCTCTTACACATGTCCGATGATGTCATGGTAGATGAATGATGTTCTTTATATCTCTTAAACATGTCTGATGATGTCATGGTTGATGAATGATGTTCTTTATATCTCTTAAACATGTCCGATGATGTCATGGTAGATGAATGATGTTCTTTATATGTCTTAAACATGTCCGATGATGTCATGGTAGATGAATGATGTTCTTTATAAACTTAAACATGTCTGATGATGTCATGGTTGCTGAATGATGTTCTTTATAAACTTAAACATGTCCGATGATGTCAGTGTTGATGAATGATGTTCTTTATATCTCTTAAACATGTCTGATGATGTCATGGTTGATGAATGATGTTCTTTATATCTCTTAAACATGTCTGATGATGTCGTAGTTGATGAATGATGTTCTTTATAAACTTAAACATGTCTGATGATGTCATGGTTGATGAATGATGTTCTTTATATCTCTTAAACATGTCCGATGATGTCATGGTAGATGAATGATGTTCTTTATATCTCTTAAACATGTCTGATGATGTCATAGTTGATGAATGATGTTCTTTATAAACTTAAACATGTCCGATGATGTCATGGTTGATGAATGATGTTCTTTATATCTCCTAAACATGTCCGATGATGTCATGGTTGATGAATGATGTTCTTTATATCTCTTAAACATGTCTGATGATGTCATGGTTGCTGAATGATGTTCTTTATAAACTTTAACATGTCTGATGATGTCATGGTTGATGAATGATGTTCTTTATATCTCTTAAACATGTCCGATGATGTCATGGTTGATGAATGATGTTCTTTAGATCTCTTAAACATGTCTGATGATGTCATAGTTGATGAATGATGTTCTTTATATCTCTTAAACATGTCCGATGATGTCATGGTTGATGAATGATGTTCTTTATATCTCTTAAACATGTCCGATGATGTCATGGTTGATGAATGATGTTCTTTATATCCTTAAAACATTCCGATGAGTCATGGTTGATGAATGATGTTCTTTATATCTCTAAACATGTGCCTGAGGTCAGGGTTGATGAATGATGTTCTTTATATCTCTTAAACATGTCCGATGATGTCATGGTTGATGAATGATGTTCTTTATATCTCTTAAACATTTCCGATGATGTCATGGTTGCTGAATGATGTTCTTTATAAACTTGAACATGTCCGATGATGTCATGGTTGATGAATGATGTTCTTTATATCTCTTCAACATGTCCGATGATGTCATGGTTGATGAATGATGTTCTTTATATCTCTTAAACATGTCCGATGATGTCATGGTTGATGAATGATGTTCTTTATATCTCTTAAACATGTCTGATGATGTCATGGTTGATGAATGATGTTCTTTATTATCTCTTAAACATGTCGATGATGTTATGGTTGATGAATGA
>NW_023260202.1:0-32085 GCF_009762535.1 Notolabrus celidotus | reverse complement strand
CCAAGCTAACACTGAGCCCCTCAGATAAGAACTCAGCCTGTCACAGGAAGTCATCACGCCATCTTTAAAGACACACAGCACAGGGGGAAACATGGATTCAACATGTCCCACGGTCCAACACTAAAGTTTTCATCTCGTCAACAAAATCTAAACATACAATCATGAGAGTTTTTATTATCAGTGATGAACTTTAACTCGTCATAGTCTCATTATCGTCATGAAGAAATGAGTCGTTGACGAACATTTATCGTCATAATTACGTTGACGAAATGAACACTGCTGGCTACGGAGATCAACAGCAGGAGGAACACAATCCAGGAGAGGAAAGAAAGAAAGGAGAGAAAAGATATATAGGAGAGGAAAGAAAGAAAGGATAGGAAAGAGGAAAGAAGAGGAGGAAAGAGGAAAGGAGATAAAATAATGAAAGGAGAGGAGTGGAGAAAAAAGGAGAGGAAAGGAAAGAAGAGAGGAGGGGAGGTGGAAATAGGAGAGGGGGAGGGAAGGAAAGAGGAGAGGAGAAAGATGGAAGGAAAGTGGGAATAAGAAGGGGAAAGAAAAGATGAGGGGCAGCAGAGGAGAGAAGGAACAGGAAAGACAGAAGGAGGAAAGGAGAAAAGAATGAGGTGAGAGAGAGGGGAAGAAAGAAAAAAGGGGAGGAATAAAGAGGAGAGGAGGAAAGAACAAAGGAGAGGAAAGAGGAAAGGAGAGGAGGAAAGAAAACAAGGAGGGGAAAAAGAGGAGAGGAGGGGAGGTGGAAATAGGAGAGGAGGAGGGAAGAAAAGAGGAGAGGAGAAGGATGGAAGGAAAGTGGGAATAAGAAGGGAAAGAAAAGAGGAGGGGCATCAGAGGAGAGAAGGAAAAGGAAAGACAGAAGGAGGAAAGGAGAAAAGAATGAGGTGAGAGGGAGGGGAAGAAAGAAAAAAGGGGAGGAATAAAGAGGAGAGGAGGAAAGAAAGGAGAGGAGGGAAGAACAAAGGGGAGGAAAGAGGAAAGGAGAGGAGGGAAGAAAAAAAGGAGAGGAAAGAAGAGAGGAGAGGCAAAAAGAACACTGGTTCTGGGAGCTCCCTGCCCTTCCATGTGCCTAAGTGGAATGCAAAAAACCCTAAGGCAGGGAGAGCACACTTCCCCTCCGCTTCAAATGTAAAAATGAAAATCTTTTAAAGTTTTTAAGTTTTATGTCATTTTTAATTTACTTGAATGAAGGCAGGGAGAGCAGCAGCAAAGACCCCTTGGGGTACAGAACAGAGTGAGCATCAGTGATGATTCATATGACATCGGTGAAATCAGACACAGGAGAGAGGAAGAGCTGATCAGCTGATAGATGCTGGCGTTACTAGCAGCTGATGTTCTGTATGCCGAGCGTCTGAACTAACGCTAAGCTCAATTTTCATTTGATGCTGAGGCTGTTTTGCACTGAAGATGCTGAGTGCTGAGCTGTGTCAGTTTTGTAGAGGAAGTAGGCTCTGCGCTGGTGGAAACAGGCCCTAATTCATATAAACATAAAGGTTTAATAAGAGAAGAAGAAAAGCTTCATCTGTTTGTTCTTCTGATGCTGAACTGAAGGTTTCAGCTGAACACTAAAGTCAGGAGCTGGAGGATGTGATCTCTGCTCTGTTTTCTTCTTTCAGTAAAAACACAATGAAAGTGTTTTGTGAGACAGAGCTGACGTTCTGATAATGAGGAGCGAGAGAGGAGTAAAGAGGAAACAAACGATACATCTGATGGTTTTTAAAGTCTGAGGCTCAAAGTCAGAGACGCTTCATCAATCCAGAGCAAACTAAAGAGGTATGAATCAACACCTGAGACAGATTCAACATCCCAGAACTTTATTTATCTGTCTTCATGCTTGTCTTCCTCCCTCCTCCTCCTCCTCCTCCTCTGACACAGATATCTGTCTCACCTGTTTTTTCCTCACTGTATCTTCATCTTTCTTACCTTACTACCTCTTGCATCACATCTTCTCCTCCCTCTCCTTCCCTTTCTTGTCTCTTTTCATCTCCAGCGGCTCTTCCTGTCTGTTTTAATCTCCCTGCAGCCTCTCTCCTCTCCTCTCCTCTCCTCTCCTCTCCTCTCCTCTCCTCCCCTCCCCTCTCCTCCCCTCTCCTCTCCTCTCCTCTCTCCTCTCCTCTCCTCTCCTCGCCTCTCCTCTCTCCTCCCCTCTCCTCCCCTCCCCTCTCCTCCCCTCTCCTCTCCTCTCCTCTCCTCTCCTCTCCGCCGCCGTTTGTATTAAACCTGCCAGCTGTGTCTGCTGCCGAACATGTTATTGTTTCCTCTCTGTGTGAGCGCTCTCAATCCTCAACCTGAGCCGAGACATCAGGGTCCAGAAGTAAATAAAGACAAGAAGAAGAAGAAGACGTCCGTCAGTCAGAGAGAAGAGGCTGATCTTCAGGGAGGAGGGAGATAGAAATACAGACATGGAGAGATTTAAGGACAAACAGTCTGTACAGAGAGGAACAGCAGGAGGAACACAATCCAGGAGAGGAAAGAGGAAAGGAGAGGAGGGAAGAAAGAGAGGAGAGGAAAAAAGAAAGGAGAGGAAAGAGAGAAAGGCGAGAAGGAAAGACGAAAGGAGAGGAAATGAGAAAGAAGGAGGAAAATTTGGGAAAGAGGAGAAGAGGTGAGAAAAAAAGAGGAGGACAAGATGTAAGGCAAGAGAAGAGGGAAGGAAAGAAGAGAGGAGGGGAGGTGGAAAAAGGAGAGGAGAGGAGAAGGAGGCAAGGAAAATGGGAATAAGAAGGGGAAAGAAAAGAGGAGAGGCAGCAGAGGAGAGAAGGAAAAAGGAAGACAGAAGGAGGAGAGAAGAGTTAAAAAGGAGAGGAACGAAAGAAAAAGAGGAGAGGAAGAAAAAAATCCTGAGTTCTGTCTTTGATCTCAGAATTCTAACATTCCATGAAGAAGGTCAGACCTTAAAAAACATCAGTGTCTCTAATCCTCTAATCAGCGTTTAGATTTCCTGACTTCCCTGAACGCAGCATCAGAAACGATGGATCCCACCTCCATTCAACAAACAAACATTGTAGACGTAGTTTTCTTCTCCTCTTGAGGACAGACCTGACAAAGCTGGACTTTGGACTTTGGACTAATCTGCATCATGATGTTGTTATTTCAGCAAACTGAAGACCCGTTAATTACAAGAACATCAGTTCCTGTTTCAGGTTCATACCGCTGAAGGAAGCCAGAGGGAAGCCTCTGAGGAACTGTTTACAGTGAAACTGAGACTCTGTGGACCTGTTTACAGTGAAACTGAGACTCTGAGGAACTGTTTACAGTGAAACTGAGACTCTGTGGAACTGTTTACAGTGAAACTGAGACTCTGTGGACCTGTTTACAGTGAAGCTGAGACTCTGTGGACCTGTTTACAGTGAAGCTTAGACTCTGTGGAACTGTTAACAGTGAAGCTGAGACTCTGTTGAACTGTTTACAGTGAAGCTGAGACTCTGTGGAACTGTTAACAGTGAAGCTGAGACTCTGTGGAACTGTTAACAGTGAAGCTGAGACTCTGTGGAACTGTTTACAGTGAAGCTGAGACTCTGTGGAACTGTTTACAGTGAAGCTGAGACTCTGTTGAACTGTTTACAGTGAAGCTGAGACTCTGTGGAACTGTTTACAGTGAAACTGAGACTCTGTGGAACTGTTTACAGTGAAGCTGAGACTCTGTGGAACTGTTTACAATGAAGCTGAGACTCTGTTGAACTGTTTACAGTGAAGCTGAGACTCTGTTGAACTGTTTACAGTGAAGCTGAGACTCTGGGGAACTGTTTACAGTGAAACTGAGACTCTGTGTAATGCAGTCATTCCCCTCTTCTTACAAAGGTAAGCTCAGTCCTTTTTTTAACGTCAGGCTTCACCGATGTTAAGTAGTTCATATAAATCCGTATTAATATTTTAAATCTGATATCCTGTTGTGTTTAGGAACCCAGAGAACAGCTGAGGACGCCCACAGACTCTGAACCACTCGGTGTAGAAAGTTGGATGTTTTACAGAAACTCCCCCCGAGGCTCGGTGACTCACAGATCGATGGAGACGGACACACGAGGAGGAGACGGCTGAATGTTGGAGCCGTCAGTCGAGCAGAGCGCCACATTCACACTGAGTCCTGATCTATGGAGGGATCATGTATGCCTGCTGGAATACTCCCGCCTGACACTGACTGAGTGCATATTTGGTGGAAGTGCTGGAGCGCGAAGACAGACTCCGTTTATTAAAGACGAGCTGGAAATCTAAAGCCGGGGGAGGAGCTGGGGCAGTTTGAGGTTTGGATGTTCCTGCTGAGAATCCTCATCACTCAGCTTTGTTTAGTGTGTGTGTTTTCAATCAAGGGTTAAAAATGATGACGCTAATATTTAAGTTTCAAATCCTACAGTTCCTCCAGAGTCCACTAGAGTGTGTCTCCTGCAGTGAGTCAGTCCCCACAGGGCTCCATGTTCAAATGTTATCACACACGTCACATCAAATCAGTCTGCAGAGAGGAGAATGGAACGGAACAGATCAAAGCAGAATAGAGCGGAACAGATCAAAGCAGAATAGAGCGGAACAGATCAAAGGAGAATAGAATGGAAGAGATCAAATGAGAATGGAATGGAACAGATCAAAGGAGAATAGAACAGCATGGAACAGATCAAAGGAGAATAGAACAGCATGGAACAGATAAAAGCAGAATAGAACTGAACAGATCAAAGGAGAATAGAACAGCATGGAACAGATCAAAGGAGAATAGAGTGGAAAAGATCAAAGCAGAATAGAACAGCATGGAACAGATCAAAGGAGAATAGAGTGGAACAGATCAAAGCAGAATAGAACAGCATGGAACAGATCAAAGGAGAATAGAGTGGAAAAGATCAAAGCAGAATAGAACAGCATGGAACAGATCAAAGGAGAATAGAACAGAATGGAACAGATCAAAGGAGAATAGAACCGAATGGAATACATCTAAGGAGAATAGAATGGATCAGATCAAAGCAGAATAGAACTGAAAAGATCAAAGGAGAATAGAATGGAACAGATCAAAGGAGAATAGAATGGAACAGATCAAAGCAGAATAGAATGGAACAGATCAAAGTAGAATAAAATGGAACAGATCAAAGCAGAATAGAATGGAACAGATCAAAGCAGAATGGAATGGAACAGATCAAAGCAGAATAGAATGGAACAGATCAAAGGAGAATAGAATGGAACAGATCAAAGGAGAATAGAATGGAACAGATCAAAGCAGAATAGAATGGAACAGATCAAAGCAGAATAGAATGGAACAGATCAAAGCAGAATAGAATGGAATGCTTCTGATGGATCAAAGCAGAATAACAACAGTGATTAATTGTAGACAGAAGCAGAGACAGCAGGGACGATCATATACATGTCAAACTGATCTGAGGGAAGGAGTCGGTCTCATGTCCCCTCTGCCTGTTGACACTGTGGTATAAAGGGAGGTAGGGTTAGGGGGCGTGGCCTCTTTGAGTGACAGGTGGGAGCTGCTAGCTGTCTGCTAGGCGTCCCCTCAGCTCATTCAGTCCCTGGACTTTAACCTCAGGTCTGTGTTTGTGGTGTTGGAGCCTTTTGTTGATGTAAATATCAGACTAGTGATCTGTCTGTTCCCTTTACTGGACTCACAGACTGCCTCATTAGCAGCTCTCTGTGTCTGTGCTCACTGTACCTTCTTGTTGTTGTTCAGTGTGTTTGTCATACGTTGAGTTATTTGTGGCAGGCTGAGCAGGTCGTCAGGATTCATGTTGTCTTTCTGGTTCTCTCTCTTTTCAAACTAGTGAAAACAGAACTCCACTCTGTCACCATGAATAGCTTCTGAAACACTGTTGTTCACCATCTAACTCAGCAGCTAATGCATCAGACACGGGGATGAATCAGCACATAATGATGGCTTGGTGTTTGCTAACCCCTCTCTCCACCTCTGCTGCAACAGAAACAAGCAGGCGATGGCCAAAGAGCAAAAACTGTGAAGCTTTATAAGACGTTAAACTGGGAGATGCACATTTAGAGTGAGGATTAAATCCGACCCTGACTCTGCTATCCTCCCCCGTATCATCAGCAGACAAGTGCGGCTCTGCCAGAGGAACTAAAGAAGGATGAACCACAAATATGTGCTTTAACATGATGCATTTGGGAGGAACATCTTCAGTAATTTAAAGAGTCGGTGGTTTGGTTTTTAATCCTGCAGAGACTCTTCTTTAAATCTCCCCCAAGCTTTTAGTCTGACTCTGAATTCAAGACACGAAAGTGGAGCCTGAAGATGAAATCCCCCGTGTTTCTGTGCTCCAGTCCATCAATATGCTCAGACGAGATGAGATTTTAGTGGCACACACACACACACACACACACACACACACACACACTGCAGTAAGTAGCTTGAGAAATTAAACGTGTTTCCTTGCACCAACTTCCAATCAATAACTCCAGAGTGTCAGGTAGCTCGCGCCCCCTTTTTCTGCAGGAGACTCAAACTGACCATCATGGAGTTCACCTGTCCAGGTTTCAGCTCCATGACTAACAAAGAAGGGGGGCGGTCTTCTGTGCAGAATACCAGTCCAAAGAAACGCAGGTTAGCTTCTCTGGTGACTAAACTTCCAGCTGGTGTGCTGAGTGTTCGTCTGGATTCCCTCCAGTCCCCCAAATCTGCTTGATGCTGCGTCATTAAAGCCAACGTCTAGATTTCCTGACTTCCTTGATTGCATCAGATAATGTGCTGTCAGTCTGGATTCCCTCCAGTCTCCTGTCTCCAGTCTCCAGTTTCCTGCAGCCCACACCAAAACTGAAAAATCAACATTTAACCACCAAAATGTAACAGTGGTGATTGGACACACTGCTGGAGACCTTCACCGTTATTGTGAATACCTGGTTGATTTCAGGACTGACACCCAGATAATGTATCCTAACAATACTTAAAGCCAATAACTGACATTTAAAAGCGTGTTATTTGAGAGTCCGCCATCTTTTTTTTCATGACTTTTGCAATGAACCTCAGGAACTGCAGGGCCATGAAGGATGCACCCCATGTACAGCTGTGAGTCCGACCTGTGGGGTTGCATTGGACATCGGCTTACATTCATGTAATCTGGTGCAACTTCAGCCTCTTCCAAAATAATAGGCTTTACTCAGGAAGGTCAAATTTTTCCTTTTCTATAATCTTGGCGCGGGTTATTGTATTGCAGACTGCTGGCGACACTGGTTTGGTAGTGTTCCATGGAAGACTTCTGTTGGGTTTCCATGCAGATGCGTACCTCCTTTAGAACCATCTATTATCACCTTCCTGCCAGCGACATGATGATACTGGAGCTCAGCCTATAGCAGTGTTAATAACCGCAACGTAGAGACCAAGCTGCAAACCTCCGCTCGTAAAATATGAAGTCTATATGCAGAAGTGCTAAAAACTGCAGTTCCTGGAGTGTCCACTAGAGGCTGGCTGCAGAAACACAGGAAACCACATACACACCCATTCAAAGAAGACGATCTCTACAGCAGAAATAAACATGTTTACAGCCTGGTTCAAAAAACAGTTCAGGTCTGAAGAGCTCATTCCTCTCTCAGCACACACTGAACAGGGTGAATTTATTATAACTACTTATTTTTGAAGATATTAAAGTGACAAGTTTTGCCCAAATAAGGGCGTAGCTGACTTGATTGACAGGCACTTGATTGACACTGTAGCTGTTAGCGAGGAGGCTAAAGGGCCGCCTCTTTACCTCACACTAGCTCCACAGAAGTTAGGTTGAGTTCAGGATTGCCTTACCCTCTGCTGGTCAATTGTTGTCTTAAATTGAATAATCTAATCAATCAAACCAGCTTTATTGACCTCATAGTATACCACTGTTTTCTTAAAACGCACGATTATGACCTAGAGAAGGAGAGCAAAGTTAAAAAGTGATGCATCACTTGGTTCTTTCAGCGCCTGATCTGGGTCAAATACAGAACGACAACAGAAAACCTCTTTGCATTTTACCCTGGTGTACTGGTCGGGTCGGTGTATGCCAGATATCAAAAAGTTAGCAAGGAAGTGGTTGAATGCTAACAAAAGCTACTGTGTAACAGAAGTTATATTTTGGGGGCTTTTTGTGCCTTTATGATAGGACAGCTGAAGAGAGACAGGAGATGTGGGGAGCAGAGAAAGGGGGGAAGTCATGTAGAGCATGGTCTCGACCGGGAGTCGAACCGGCAACCTCTGGGACGAGGACTGTAGCCTCTGTATGTGGGGCGCTTGGACCGCTAGGCCACCAGGGCCCCAGATGATAATAAGCTTCATAACATCATGTTTTCTTAGAAGCATGGCCAGATGTTCCTAGGGTTGGTTTTTTTTTTATCTCCTGATGAATCAGAATGAGAAATAAAAATGATATTCACCATGTTGACCCAAAAAAGTCAAATCTTCTTCAAGTCAGGGTTTAGTGATGAAATGCCAATATTCATTCAACAGTGGATGGAGCTACTTCTCTGCGAACTGACGCCAGCCGTCGCTCACAACCTCAGCAGCAGGAGGGCGAAAGATGGAGAGACACGGTGATCGTCCAGAACAAACAGTCCCCAAAATGGGCGGAGCTATTCCCCAAAAGTAGGCGGGGTTATGATGCTGATTTAAGATAAAGGTTTTCAATGCAGCAGAGACGTTAAACAGCTGACACAGAGCTGAGACATGGCGTCACAGAGACGTGAGAGAGCATGTTAGAGTTTGTCTTGTTCTCTATAAACAGTGAGTTTGATGATTATGAGATCTGCAGCAGAATCTGCAGCAGGCGTGAAATGCTCTGATGTTAAATTGGCATGTCAGAGAGTCGCAAACAAAGACGCCTTTTTAGTAAATGATTCTGTCAGACGGAGGGGATAAAGCAGCTCTGAAGGTACTTTAGAGAAGATTTAAGGAGGAAACGCCACAAACATAAACTCCTGATGTTTACTGCACTCTGAACTAACTGAGCGGCCTCCTGATTCAAACTTTACCACAGGAGATTTATACCTTTAGAGTGGCTGCAGTACGTTCCCACTGACACCCATTCTAACATTAGTTCCCATTATGTTCCTCCATCCATCCATCCTCTCTCTCTCTCTCTGGCGGCGGCGTGAAAGGCATCGCGGATTTACATCTCTCAGATATACGAGCCGTCGCTCGCCGCAGCGAGATATACGAGCCGAGCTGTCAGAGCTTTATTAGCTGTCGGATTGATGTCGGCGGAGAGGAGGAGGAGGAAAAAAGGAATGAAAGAGAGAGAGAAAGAGGAAGTGACACGTACTTGTAACCTGGCGCCATGTTGGCACAGCTCCCGGTCCGCAGCCAGATGCAGTACGGGTCACGAGAGGCCAGGCAGGATCTGGAGAGGGAGAGGAGGAGGAAGAGGAAGGAGGAGTTTATTATTCATCTGCTTTCTCATTATCACATATCAACGCCTCTCTGCAGCCCAAAGAAACCTCCAACTCATCTCTGATGGAAGTGAAGAGTGATGATGGAGAGGAGGAGGAAGATGAGAGAGAGAGAGAGAGAGAGAGAGAGAGAGAGAGAGAGAGAGAGAGAGAGAGAGAGGAGGCAGACAAGACGGGCCGACACGTGTGACTCTGAATGGACAAGAGTCTGCACACACACACACACACACACACACAGTTGTTTTGGCTGGCCTGACTGTGAACTGTGTGTTTGGCATTCGTCGTGTGTGTGTGTGTGTGTGTGTGTGTGTGTGTGTGTGTGTGTGTGTGTGTGTGACTGGCAGGGTGTGAACAAAATGAACTGAAAATGGGTGACAAGCTTTCAGACGAAGTGAATGAAGTGTGTGTGAAGAGAAGGAAGCAAGGTCACAAGAGGAAGGAAGCAGGAGACAGAAAGGTCTCTGAGTCGGGTCCTCAAAACCTGTGTTCACTTAAACGTCCAGCAGGGGGCGCCGTCTCTGATTCACCCCCTCAGTATATCTGTTCGTAATGAGTTCATGGTCGAAGCACGATGTTCATTTAAAGTCACAGTGCGCAGGAAGAAGGGGCGGAGTCAGGGCGGGGGCTACAGGTCGTGATATCAGAGGTCTGTTTTTTTTAAAGAGGGTTCCATGAAACCATCACAAGTCTTTAGTCCCCGTACTGTGAGGGTCCGGGTCCTCTGGTCCAGCTTGAGTCCGTGTTCCTGTCTGCAGCTCTGCCCTCACATGAAGCAGCCACTGCAGAGACTCAGATCCGTCCCGTTGTCTGATGGAGACACAGCTGCTGGCAGCCGCTCTGAACCTCTGCAGCTGTGTTACTCATCGGCTGGCATTCACTGCGTAATTAACATGACTCTGATTGGTGTGTGTGTGTGTGTGTGTGTGTGTGTGTGTGTGTGTGTGTGTGATGATGAATGTGCTCTAATTTTGGCGGAAAGCTCAGCTCGGTTTAATGACGTCTAAAATCGATCTTTTTTTCCGCCTCATATTTAACGATTCACATTCGGCATCCCCATTCCCCCCCCGGCTCACACTGGCTCACACTGGCTCACACTGGCTCACACTGGCTCACACTGGCTCACACTGGCTCACACTGGCTCACACTGGCTCACACCGGCTCACACTGGCTCACACTGGCTCACACTGGCTGCTCTAATTTGGATTATGTTGCCGAATTAAGCTCCACGCATTAACATTTAAAAAGATTCCCCCAGCTCTGATTCCTGGATGTGTCCCAGAAATAACTAAAGGAAGACTTCTGATGATTTTTCTTGCTGCTACATTTCAGAGAAGTCGAGTTTCTGCTGCTGGAAGCGGTTTCCTCCTGACTCAGTGAGGCCGGTTTCAAACGTTCAACCCTTTAAATGTGCATCACATGATCCGTCTCAGGGTTTACACTAACATTCATGATGTCATTTTATTATTAGTTTCAAACTATCCATCTGTCCATCTGAATCGCACTGTTCTTCATACTGTGTATGTGTTTTTAAATAACCTGGTGCAATTTTATCTGTGCAATAACTTACCTATCTATTTATCAGATAGAAGTGTACATAGTGTGTATACATCTGTAATAGTTGTCATATTCTAGTCTAGTCTATTTAATTTTATTTAATTTTATTTAATTTTATTCTATTTTATTTTATTTTATTCTATTTTATTTTATTTCATTCTATTTTATTCTATTTTATTTTATTTTATTCTATTCTCTTCTATTTTATTTTATTTTATTCTGTTTTATTTTATTTCATTTTATTTTATTCTGTTTTATTTTATTTTATTCTGTTTTATTTTATTTTATTCTGTTTTATTTTATTTTATTCTGTTTTATTTTATTTTATTTTATTTAATTCTATTTTATCCTATTTTATTCTATTTTATTTTATTTTATTTTATTCTATTCTATTTTATTTTATTTATTTTATTTTATTTCATTCTATTTTATTCTATTTTATTCTATTTTATTTTATTTTATTCTATTCTCTTCTATTTTATTTTATTTTATTCTGTTTTATTTTATTTCATTTTATTTTATTCTGTTTTATTTTATTTTATTCTGTTTTATTTTATTTTATTTTATTATGTTTTATTTTATTTTATTTCATTCTATTTTATTCTATTTTATTTTATTTTATTTTATTTTATTTCATTCTATTTTATTTTATTTTATTCTATTTTATTTTATTTTATTTTATTTTATTCTATTCTCTTCTATTTTATTTCATTTCATTTTATTTTATTCTATTTTATTGTATGATATTCTATTTGACCTTTATCATTGCTATTATTATTGTTATTATATTTTTAACTATGTTAGTACATTGTTGTATTCCCCTGTCCCGTGTTGTAAGCTGCTGTAACAAAAGAATTTCCCCCAACGGGGGATCAATAAAGTATCTCTTATCTTAAACCTTTACTTAGAGGTTTTTAAGATTAATATTTGTTTTTTTGTTCATGTTCATTTTCGTGTTCATTTGCACGTGTTCTCGTGTAGATTTCATGTTCCACTTTGTGTTTTTGTGTTCTACCCATAGACTGTAAATAAAAATGGACAGCGTTGCTCCGCCTCTTCCCCGTTGTACGGTTCTGAAGCCAAAAAAACCCGCTCCAGGGCGCCGCCATTGTGCAGCCAGAGCCTGTGAAGCCACAGAATTTCTGTGGTTCCCACTGTAATGTCTGTGTCGGCATGGCAACGAGCTCCGCCCTACAGCGTAGCGCCACGAGATCCTATGAAGTTTCCCTCTACGGCGGCCGTCAATCGAAGTAAACAGGAAGTAAAACCCCGTTTGTTAAACTCTAATAACCAACGAAGAAGAAAGTGTTCAGAAAAAAGAGGCCTTGAACACAAAACAGTCAAAACTGCAGCCCCATTCAAATGAATGAGGGAGGCAGAGTTTTTGACCTATACTGTAGCCAGCCACCAGGGGGCAGACACTTTGCTGGAAACTTCACTTCCAGCCAAGAGAGATGCACCCCTGGTACTACCTCATGCTGAATTTATTTTTTCAATTTCATGTTTCTTTTCATGTTCAATTTCCTCTTCATTTCTGTGTTTTTGTCTTTGTGTTGGTGTTCAATTTCATGTTCGTCTTCATGTTGGTGTTCAATTTCATCTTTGTGTTCAATTTGTATTTTCAGTCAGCCCTCTGTGTCCCTCAGAGGAAGTAGAGTCAGTGTTTGATGATTGGATGTTAAGACATAAAGAGGAAGTAGAGTCAGTATTTGATGATTGGATGTTAAAGGAAGTAAAGAAGAAGTAGAGTCATTATTTGATGATTGGATGTTAAAGGAAGTAAAGAAGAAGTAGAGTCAGTATTTGATGATTGGATGTTAAAGGAAGTAAAGAAGAAGTAGAGTCAGTGTTTGATGATTGGATGTTAAGACATAAAGAGGAAGTAGAGTCAGTGTTTGATGATTGGATGTTAAGACGTAAAGAGGAAGTAGAGTCAGTGTTTGATGATTGGATGTTGAGACGTAAAGAGGAAGTAGAGTCAGTGTTTGATGATTGGATGTTAAGACATAAAGAGGAAGTAGAGTCAGTGTTTGATGATTGGATGTTAAGACATAAAGAGGAAGTAGAGTCAGTATTTGATGATTGGATGTTGAGACGTAAAGAGGAAGTAGAGTCAGTGTTTGATGATTGGGTGTTAAGACATAAAGAGGAAGTAGAGTCAGTGTTTGATGATTGGATGTTGAGACGTAAAGAGGAAGTAGAGTCAGTGTTTGATGATTGGATGTTAAGACATAAAGAGGAAGTAGAGTCAGTGTTTGATGATTGGATGTTAAGACATAAAGAGGAAGTAGAGTCAGTGTTTGATGATTGGATGTTAAGACATAAAGAGGAAGTAGAGTCAGTGTTTGATGATTGGATGTTGAGACATAAAGAGGAAGTAGAGTCAGTGTTTGATGATTGGATGTTGAGACGTAAAGAGGAAGTAGAGTCAGTATTTGATGATTGGATGTTAAGACGTAAAGAGGAAGTAGAGTCAGTGTTTGATGATTGGATGTTAAGATGTAAAGAGGAAGTAGAGTCAGTGTTTGATGATTGGATGTTAAGACATAAAGAGGAAGTAGAGTCAGTATTTGATGACTGGATGTTAAGACATAAAGAGGAAGTAGAGTCAGTGTTTGATGATTGGATGTTAAAGGAAGTAAAGTCGTACTTTTTACAGGCTCCGTGTCGAGGACAGCGGCTCAGCGGCACTCTGATGACACAGCTGGTGAAGGCGACGAACAAAGCATGATTGTCCTTATCCAGCTCCAGTCCCAGAACCCTCCTGTCCTCCTGTCCCTGAACGTTACACCTGCACACACACACACACACACACACACAAACACACACACACACACAGATTAAAACAACACCAGCGTTGGTTTGAGAGAGTTCAGGATCAGGAGAAGTTCTGGTTCTGACTTTGACGGGTTGTAGACGTCGATGTCCTCCAGCAGTTTGGACCCGAAGCTGTCGTTGGGATGCGTGCTCGCCAAAACCTTCAGGACTCTGCCGTCGTCTGACCCCAGGAACATCACAGTCCGGTCTTTGTTTGGACCTGCAGAGACATCCACCACGATCTGAGTCAGCTTCGACCTGAGAGTAAAAGAAAACAGGAAGTGAAACACCGCTTATTCATTTTGGTTTCTTCACAAACGGCATGCTGGGAAATGTAGTCAGTGTAACACATGTAGAGGAGGGTTCCTGCTCTGGGAGGAGGAACACCTGAGTGTGACTGATATCCTCAGACTGAGGGAGCGGATCCCCCCGGCCCTGAGGACGTGGACTCATCATTATCTGGGTCAGCTCGGTCCTCACAGAGCGCCGGATAATTCCAACGCGGAGCTAAGAGTCTCGTTCCCGTCTCCGACTAATAATTAGACTCCATCAGAAGCTCATCCCAAACCTGCAGACGTGGATTATTAAAGGTCAGAGACTTTCAGAGACGACCAATCGGAGCAGATCACACTGATTATCCTCCGGTCGGGACGCTGCATTCACTGCCTCTTAGAGCTGCTGGAACTTTCAAACTCTTCGGGGCACAGGTGACATTTCACGCTTTCCTCTTGACATCCTGGATCTCTTTCTCAATCATTCCAGACTCTGAGGATCTGCAGATTGGAAGGCCGCCCCTGACGGAGGATATTAAACCTCAGTGCGGCTCAAGCTTACATCATTTCAGGCTAATTTCCACATTTAGATGCAGAGATGTGTTTCAAACTCCCGTCACAGACCGGGCGCTGGAGAAGATGGCTCTACAGATCACCGGCTCTGACATTTGATGAAGGAGATAATTTCACTGCATCTTGTAAATCATGTCGCAGACTCGTTTGTGGATGTCTGCAAACACGAAAAAAAGCAGACGTAATGATCCATCAAAGTTTAGCCGAGCGGAGAGACAGAAAGGAGTAACTCTCACGTCCTCTCTGTGTTTCTCTCCGTCCTGACATTCAGATCAAACCTGCTCCGGTGACTCCACTGATTCGTCTGAAATGTGAAATAAAAAGTGGTGAAAAGAAAAGGATCCAACGAGCTCTGCAGGGGGGCGATAAGCCGATGAGCACAGGAGAGAGTGACGCCGTTATCAAGATGTTGTCTCTCTGTGAGGACCATGAGTCTCAATCGATATCAATAATCCGTCTGTGCAGTCTTTGAGAGAGGACAGGACACCGCTGAGGGGGAGACGTCCTGATGCATCGTACGATCTCTGCAGAGAGCGAAAGATGCAACTCCATCAGGTCCTGAGACTACCTGATGTCAGAGCGGACTGCAGGAGGGTATGCTTCCAGATATCATGACTAACATCGGACTTCCACCAGATCTGTGTCCGGTCCGATCTGCAGGACTTCTTTTATATTCATGAACACACGCAAAACCTTTCCTCGCTCGTGTGGAGACGGTCTGGAGTCAGGATGGAGAGAGTTTGGGAAGGAGGTTTTCTGTCATGAGTGGACGGGAAAGCAAGCCCTCCGCATCACACATATTTGAGCCTCATGATGCTGACAGCTCGTCTCCAAGATCAGACCCAAAACAAGAGCAAGCTGCAGAGAGCTGCAGAACTTCTTGGATGATTTGGCCTCAAAATTCCCAAGAACAAAGTCCAATCCAGCGTCTGTTGGATGAGCTGGATTGGACTAAGTCTGATCCACAGAAGAAGCACCACACAACTTAAGGACTTATATTGGACTTCCACCAGATCTGTGTCCGGTCTGATCTGCAGGACTTCTTTTATATTCATGAACACACGCAAAACCTTTCCTCGCTCGTGTGGAGACGGTCTGGAGTCAGGATGGAGAAAGTTTGGGAAGGAGGTTTTGTGTCATGAGTGGACGGGAAAGCAAGCCCTCCACATCAGACATATTTGAGCCTCGTGACGAGTCGTGATGCTGACAGCTCGTCTCCAAGATCAGACCCAAAACAAGAGCAAGCTGCAGAGAGCCGCAGAACTACATGGATGACTTGGCCTCAAAATTCCCAAGAACAAAGTCCAATCCAGCGTCTGTTGGATGAGCTGGATTGGACTAAGTCTGATCCACAGAAGAAGCACCTCACAACTTAAGGACTTATATTGGACTTCCACCAGATCCCTGTCCGGTCCGATCTGCAGGACCTCTTTTATATTCACGAACACATGCAAAACCTTTACTCTGGAGCCAGGATGGGGAAAGTTTGGGAAGGAAGTTTTGTGTCATGAGTGGACGGGAAAGCAAGCCCTCCACATCAGACATATTTGAGCCTCATGATGCTGACAGCTCGTCTCCAAGATCAGACCCAAAACAAGAGCAAGCTGCAGAGAGCCGTAGAACTTCTTGGATGACTTGGCCTCAAAATTCCCCAAAACAAAGTCCAATCCAGCGTCTGTTGGATGAGCTGGATTGAAGTCTGATCCATGGAAGAAGCACCTCACAACTTCAGGACTTACATCCGACTTCCACCAGATCCCTGTCCGGTCCTGCTCCGATCTGCAGGACCTCCGGACAGCTGGAGTCATGTGACCGAGGTTTCCCCTGCAGTAATCCCTGAATCAAGGATTCTCCTCCTCCTCCTCTCCTCATCCATGTTGTCTTTCTGGTCCTCTGAAAACCTCTGACCTGTTGACTCCAGGCCTGGCTCCGCTCATCATGACTTTGGTTTGTTGTTGTAGTTAAGTGAAATACGATCTGGTGATAACACAGAGTCTTTTATTCTGAAAATTAACCGCCTGACTTCCTGTCCCGCTCCATCTGCTCTGTTGAGATTGAAGCGTCATGCTGCAGCATCCGGCACAAATAGATCCAGAGGACTCCGACCTGCCGGAACGCAACTCAGCGGCTCCAGTGGAAGTTAACACATTGACTAGAACAGGAACCATCAGATCTGTCTCTGCATCAGAGACGTGAACGTGTGTTACCTGCTGGAGGTCCTGGTGAAGACGGGCCGGTCGTTGACGGAGGGAACGGCTTCATCCATCAGAGGGTACGACTTTATAAACGTCAGAGTCTCATCCGGGAACTGGACCGAGGACTTGTAGTCTGCAGCTGGACCGTCTCCTGCACACGTACCAGGTCTGAAGGAAACAGAACAACACTCTACGTCACTGTGTTTCAGATTTAGAAAACACCGCCGTGACTTCACCTACAAGCTCGGCGTCTCACCTCGGTCTGGGGACTTGCTCCTCGGGGACTGGAGTCCAGGATGAGTCGCTGGTCCGCTGCTCCTTGAACTTCCCGTTGAAGACTTTCTCGATGTCGTCCATGTAGAAGGCGCAGACTGCAGACCCCGGGATGCTGCAGACACGGACACAGACTCACTTTATAGACACGCAAAAACTCCTGACCTGTGCAGAGAGAGTCTGAGAGGGTGCAAAGACCTGGACCCAGAACTCTCTTGCAGCAGCACAAGAAGGAGGACTCGTGAATCCACTCTCTCTGTTCGTACCTGTTGGCCTGAGTGGTGAAAACCCCGACCACAGCCGGTCTCTGGTTGATCTGCAGAACGTTGGTGAGAGACTGAAGGACGTCGAAGTAGAAGAACGAGTCTCCAGGAACCGAACAGTTCAGACGAGCCTGAAACACAGAGAAGGACCATGAGAGAGGCTCCCTGACACGAGACTCAGAATCAGAGCGTGTCGAGTGTGTCACGTTACCTTGAGGAAGGACGTCCAGTATCTCTCCAGGACTCTCGGTGAGCCGCCGTTATCATTCTTACAAACACGGGCCACTCGAGAGAACACCACCTGAGGAGAGAGAGAGAAGAAGAAGAGAGTCATCGTTAGTGTCTGCAGAGATTGAAGCTCAAAGATGGCGGGCATGTCGTCTCAAACTAACTTCCTCTTGACACACACACACACACACACACACACACACACACACTCAGTTACCTTGCCCAGGGCGGTGTACTCCACAGCGATCTCACTGAGGAAGAAGTAGACGTAGTTTCCATAGTCGATGGCGTGCAGGAAGTGAGGCTCTGCAGAGAAAAGGAGACACAAGAGGTTCAGGGTAAACCTCTCCTTTAAAGGTGACAGATCATGCAGAATGGTTCTCTCCCTGAAATCTGTGTCCCTGTCTACAAACCCCCTGAAAAGTCAAAGACTCCATTCTGCCCCTGTTCTGATTTCTCCACCTTTCTGTAAATGTGTGTGAAACCAGCCGTTTCAGTTTTCAGTGTTTTTCATACGTCACAACGCCATCCGGTCTGTAACAGGAAGTCAGAGCTCGGAGCTTGTTCAGCCCATAGACTGTATAAAATACAACTCAACCCCTCCTCCGTTTTTCATTCCCTGCACACATGTGTGCTAACAAGGAGCTTAGGAGGGAGGCATGCTAGTTGTAGGCTGTCTTAATAAACACAAAGGTCGCTTTGACTCCCCACGTCTGCAGATTTGAAGATCTAGTGGATGATTTTTAGTTTTCATGGAAAAGTGCTAGCGCTAGTTAGCATAGCTACACAGCTACATGTTGGTAGCTGTGTACCAAGACACACGTCGACATGCTGACAAATAAAACAACAAGAAACACTAAATCTGTGACCAATGGTTCAGAAAGGTCCTGCTGCAGGCGCCTCTCCATCAGGATCAGATTCTGGATCAGATTCAGAGGGTTGAAGTAACGCGGGTCTGTGAGCAGCCGTGTATATTCAGCCAACATGTAAACATTAGATCAACGTGCTGGACAGCCGAGGCCACACCCACTTCCTGAGGGGGCGTGGTCAGAGAGCTCATTCTCATTTAAAGGCACAGACACAGAAAACAGCCTGTTCTGAGCAGGGCTGAAAAAGAGGGGTTTACAGGCAGACCAGAATCTGATTTCAAAGTGTTTTTTTGAGCATAAACTTTAAAGACATGTTTTGGGGACCTCTTAGACCAATATATGTTGATGAAAAAAGCGTGATATGTCACCTTTAAGACTTCACCTTCAGTCTGAGACGTTCAACACGTATGATCACTTATCAGGTGATAAACTTCCTGCATCCATAACTTTACTCTACGGTCACTTTGACCGCTCACTAAACTCATTCAGGATTAGAGGAGCGCTGAACTGAAGACTGTTTTAAGAGCAGTTCAAGTGAAACCCTGATACATGGTGGCAGTGTTACAAGTCAAACAATCAATGATGTCAAAACCCAGTGTTTTTATCTTTTACTCTGATTTGGCGTTTCAGATTTTGTCTGATATGAGAAACGTGTAATAGACGATGTTGTTTGTAACTTCCCTCTGTCCGTGTTTCTCTGTTTGAATAAGGAGGATTTTTGTTTAGTGTTATTGGTCTGCTGTAATGTGGAGGCAGTGAGCGTGTGCAGCACTACAGAACAAGAGCTATGTTCCAGAGAGACACTCAAGTGTCATGTCATCGTATCTTGTTGTGTTGTATCAAAGTGGTTCATGTCGTATCTTGTCGTGTCGTTACATGGGACTCACCTCTGAGCCACTTGGAGTCGTACTTGACGGTCCTGAGGACGGGTCGGCCGTCTCCCAGACTTCTGTAGATGACGGCGTCGCTGGCCAGGAAGTCCGTCATGGTGGCCGAGTAGAAATCTCCTCCTGAAAGACAATCAGGTTTATACAACTATTTATAAAATACAGGAGCAGCAGAGGGTCAAAGGTCAAATCTGAGTGACTGTCACTTCGTACTCACCGGCGAACAGTCCCACGTTAGACTGAACGGACTCGAAGGGACACCGAGCCTGACCGACCACCTCCTCCCCGACCTGCTCCAAGCTGGTCATCTGAGAGAAGAGGGGAGGAAATGACATCATCAGTTTGAGCACAGAAATGACATCATCAGTTAGAGCACAGAAATGGCATCATCAGTTTGAGCACAGAAATGACATCATCAGTTAGAGCACAGAAATGACATCATCAGTTTGAGCACAGTAATGACATCATCAGTTTGAGCACAGAAATGACATCATCAGTTTGAGCACAGAAATGACATCATCAGTTAGAGCACAGAAATGACATCATCAGTTTGAGCACAGAAATGACATCATCAGTTTGAGCACAGTAATGACATCATCAGTTTGAGCACAGAAATGACATCATCAGTTAGAGCACAGAAATGACATCATCAGTTTGAGCACAGAAATGACATCATGAAGACGAAGCAGTGATCCTCATTAACCTCTTTTCCCAGCAGCGCTAGGACGCAATCTTTCCCTCCAACAACAACGATGGAGGACAACAGCAGCTCGTCTCATCAGCCGACCGCTGCCCTGACGTAAGCGGTTCAAGGTTCTAGACCAGCAAAGAGTTGGAGCCGCTCTGGAACCGGTTTTCCCGGCCGGGAGCCGGTTCACTTGCAGTCGAAACACGAAAAAAACGGTTCTCAATTGAGCGCCGGCTCTGAACCGGACCTGAAACTGCCTCAGTCAAAAGTACAGGAGTAATACGGGAGGCAGAGCACCAATACAACCTTTCTGGAGTCCCTGAGCTCCCTTGTCTCGTAGGTTCCTCTGGATCTCTGCTGGAGATTCCTTTTTTGGGGTCTGTTATTCATCCTTTCTTTCTTTCTCTCTTTCTTTCCTTCTTTCCTTCTTTCTTTCTTTCTTTCTTTCTTTCTTTCTTTCTTTCTTTCTTTCTTTCTTTCTTTCTTTCTTTCTGTCTTTCCATGTTCCTTCATTCTTTATGTCTCCTTTCCTTCTGTCATTCCTTCACCATTTCCTCTGTTTCTTCCTTCTGGTCTCCCTCTCTTCTCTCTGTTCTTAGTAAAGAGTAGTATGGGAGGCAGAGCTTTATGAATCTGACTCTTTTAAAAAGCAGTTTTAATCTCAGAGTTTCGCTCCTTCGTTAAGAGTAGGCTTCAAACCTTCCTTTTGTGGACCGGCTCAGGCTTGGACCAGCTCTTGGTTTTGCTGCTATAGGCTCAGACCTGTGAGAGGAAGAAGCTCCTCCCTCCTCCTCTCTCTGAATCTGTACATAATGAAAGAACCCGTCCTCCTCCTCTAGTCTGAGACCTATAGCAGGATCATTTGTGAGTAATGTGTTCTAATGTTATTCATAGTGAGGAGGAGGCAGCGGATCAGCTGGTGTCAGTCAGCGCTCAGCAGGGAGTCCCTGTACGGTGCCGGAGCTAATAATACTCTGACAGGTCTACAGACGGCTCAGGTGAGCCTGTCGTCACAGTCTGACCCGCTCACCGCCTGTCTGAGGCTGACGAGGCTCAGAGACCTGTTCTTCTTCTGTTTGTTGTTGTCACAGAGAGCCTGACACACACACACACACACACACACACACACACACACACACACACACACACACACACACACACACACACACACACACACACACACACACTTTGACACAAACACAAATTAAAAATAAAAGCCTCTTTTTTAAAACGATGACAGCGATTCTTCACGGCTCGTTTTAAAGGATCAGGAGGTTAGACTCACTGAGACTCTGAAGCTGACACTGAGTCTAAGTTTAGATAAGCACAGAGAGGAGGACTGAGTACAGACCTGGTCCTCTACTCCAGGTCTGTAGACAGCATGGGCGCCAAAGTGGCGAGCAGGATGTCACTTGGAGTTTGGACCCGTTTGGAAAATTAACAGACCAGAGATGGGAACACGGGAACCAGTATCAACACTTCCTGTCCCATTAAAGTTACTAACCATGGACCGACCTGGAGTCCCTGAGCTCCCTTGTCTCGTAGGTTTCCTCTGGATCTCTGCTGTAGATTCCTTTTTTTGGGGTCTGTTATTCATCCTTTCTTTCTTTCTTTCTTCTTTCTTTCTTTCTTTTCTTTCTTTCTTTCTTTCTTTCTTTCTTTCTTCTTTCTTTCTTTCTTTCTTTCTTTCTTCTTTCTTCTATTCCTTTTTCCTTTCATATGTTTCTGCTTTCTTTCTCTCTTGTTCTTTCCATGTTTCTTCAACCTTTATGTCTCCTCTTTTCTATCCTTCTTTCTCTTTTCTTTCTTTTTCCTTTAATTCCTTCTTTCTTGCAGCCCTTTCTTTCTTTCATTCTTTCCTTCTCTCTTTTCTTCCTTTCTTTCTGTCTCTTTTTATTCCATTTTTCTTCATCCTTTATGTCTCCTTTCTTTTCTTTCTTTCTTTCTTTTTTCCTTTCATTCCTTCTTTTTTTTTATTCATTTTTCCTTTCCTGTCTTTCTTTCTCCCTTGTTCTTTCAATGTTTCTTTATCCTTTATGTCTCCATTTTTTCTATCCTTCTTTCCTACGGTCTTTTCTCTCTTTCTTTCTCTCTCTTTGTTCTTTCCATGTTTCTTCATCCTTTGTCTCCTGCTCTCATCCCCTCCTTTCCTTCTATCCTTTCCTTCCCCATTTATCCTCCTCTTTTTCTTTCTTCTGGTCTCCCTCTCTTCTGTCTTTTCTTAGACCTTCCTGGAGTCCCTGAGCTCCCTTGTCTCGTAGTTTATATTAGTAGGTAATAACAAACAAAGATGGCTGACTCAGACCTGCGTATGAAAGGTTGTGTGTTTTAAAGTCATGGTGCGTCACAGGACTGGACTCAGTGATGGACAGAAACCTTCAGCTGCAGCAGGAAACAGCTCCAGTCATGTTGTATTTATCCTCTGCGTCGTGTATCTGGGTTAATTAACTACCTGATGACACCACCGTCATGTCGGCGGGGCTGATCGGCGGGGCTGATTGGCGGGGCTGATCGGCCGGGCTGATAGGCGGGGCTGATCGGCCAGGCTGATAGGCGGGGCTGATCGGCCGGGCTGATTGGCGGGGCTGATCGGCCGGGCTGATTGGCCGGGCTGATCGGCCGGGCTGATCGGACCCTGATGATGCTTCGTTGTGGGCGCGGCGGCTCAGCTGAGGCCTGAGGCTGTGGGAGCGTTTAGCCTCCTGAAAAGACTCATAAATATACCTGTCTGCTTCTTTCCCCCTCAGGGAGCAGAGTCTGTTTATAGCTGCGAGCGCTGCACTCTCTGACCTCCCTCTCTCTCTCTCTCTTTACCTCTCTGTCTGCCTCGATCGCCCTCGCTCTGTTTCGATCCATGGTTAAATAGGACAAAGTGACGGCAGGCTGTTCTGGCCCGGCCCTGTCCGTTACTCACATCATGTGTCCTAATTTCTGTCTCAGCGTTTAACTGTAACAGCTTTATTTAATAAAAGCAGCCGATGTCCCGGGGTGTGTCCTCTTAGGGAGTCAACTAAAGACTGTACGTTCTGTTTCTGTAATAACTGTTTTAAAAACAGGCTCACAGCTCGACACAGAACTTACAGGATCCATCTGAGGAAGAGGATAGTGTGAGTTAAAGAGGAAGAACACTCCTCTGTGAGCCGTTATCTCAGGACGCTTTAACTTCCACTTCTGTCTTCAGTCAGAGATCTGAAGACCGTCTCCAACTCCACTCTCAGTCCTGAAGCTGCTGCAGGAGGACGTCTCTGAACCGCTGACTACATCCTGTCTTTCCCTCTCTCTCCTCTCTCTGCCTGTCTCTCACTTTAACTCTTCCTGTCCCATTAAAGTTACTAACCATAGACCGACCTGGAGTCCCTGAGCTCCCTTGTCTCGTAGGTTCCTCTGGATCTCTGCTGTAGATTCCTTTTTGGGGTCTGTTATTCATCCTTCCTTCCTTTCTTTCTTTCTTTCTTTCCTTCCTTCTTACTTTCCTTCCTTCCTTCTTTATTTCCTTATTTCTTTCTTTCTTTCCTTCTTACTGTTTCTTCATCCTTTATATCTCCTTTCTTTTCTATCCTTCTTTCTTTTTTTCCTTTCATTCCTTCTTTCCTGCTGTCCTTTCTTTCATTCTTCCTTTCTCTCATTCCTTCTTTCTCTCTTTTCTTATTTCTTCCTTTCTTTCTTTCTCTCTTTGTCCTTTCATTATTCTTCATCCTTTCTGTCCTTCCTTTGTTTCCTTTTTCCTTTCATTCCTTCTTTCTTTCATTACTTCTTTCTCTCTTTTCTTTTCTTTCTTTTCTTTCTTTCTTTCTTTCTTTCTTTCTTGTTCTTTCAATGTTTCTTCATCCTTTATGTCTCCTTTCTTTCCTTTTTTCTCTTTTCCTTTTTCCTTTCATTCCTTCTTTCCTGCTGTCCTTTTTTTCTCTCTTTCCTTTCTTTCTTTCTTTCTCTCTCTTTATTCTTTCCATGTTTCTTCATCCTTTATGTCTTCTTTTCTCATCCCTTCCCTTCCTTCCCCATTTCTTCTCCTCTTTTTCTTTCTTCTGGTCTCCCTCTCCTCCCTTGTCTCGTAGGTTCCTCTGGATCTCTGCTGTTTGTTCCTTTTGTGGGGTCTGTCATTCATCCTTTCTTTTGTTCCTTTCTTCCTTAAAGGATTTTAAAAAACATAATTTCTATGTTTGAAATTATTCTGGAACAATTTTAAGGAAACTCAAAGTTGAAAAGGCAAAAAAATTGCACCAAAATGCCTGATGTGTCAAATATGACACAAATTAAATCTCATATATGAAAAGTGCTATTTAATGTTTTTTTT
Source organism: Notolabrus celidotus (assembly GCF_009762535.1). Classification (NCBI taxonomy): domain Eukaryota; kingdom Metazoa; phylum Chordata; class Actinopteri; order Labriformes; family Labridae; genus Notolabrus; species Notolabrus celidotus. The sequence continues at coordinate 7,815 of NW_023260202.1, read as the reverse complement.
AATAACTTGTCAGAAGGTCTAATAAACACTCCATTTTCAAAGAGTTAGAATTTTCTGACCGTTATTGATGCGTTCAGGCTTTACAGGGTTAAAGACGGTGACCTCAGGCTGCGATGCGTTCAGGTTCTGCTAGAATCTCCTCCTCTAAAAACACATCTGTAAACCAGGTGAGGAGTCCTGCTGTCAGAGAGCAGCAGACTGGAAAACATGGGCTCTTTCTTTCTGGATGAACTGAGTGTTAAAGTGGAACAAAGTGTCGTATCAGTTTTAGCATCGGGCCTGTATCTGAAGAGACGTCAGTTTTTACTCGTGGCACAGAATCCAGATCTTCACAGTTTTCTTCTTCCTGTTAAATGAAGTGGAAGATCCTTTGTCTCTTCAGTTTGTTGTTCCTGCAGCGTGAGTCTCTGAGAGGAGACATCAGGGTGTGGACACGTCCTTCTGAATGTGACGTTACTCTGCAGATAATTAGAAACAAATCCTCACGCCACTTTGACAAGAAAGCATCCCCGTCCGGTCTGGGCGAGTCCACAGGTTTCTCTCCAGGTAGGATCCTGAACTGGTTCCACGCTGCTCTCTATTCAGATTCTATTCTGCAGCATCAGATAAACACAAAAAGGCAGCACAGCTCTCTCTCTCTCGTTTCCCCGCCGCTTCATATCTGGATTTAGCTCCGTCTTTTCTTCTTCTTCTTCTTCTTCTTCAGGTAAATGTGTTGTTTTCCCGCCGCTGGAGGTTTTCAAAGGCGCAGGAAGCGTCTACAAAAAGGGGTCAGCGCCTGTCAATCAAAACCAGCAGCGCTCAGCGGGGGTGAGAGAAGAAGAAGGGAACAGGAGTTTGGATTGACACCTGAAATTGTGGCTTTTGTGAAGGTGTTTTGTTTGGTTGTGACGAGGCCTCTGAAGCTGCTGACACTTTCAATTAGCAGCGGGTGAAGCTGGAGCGGAGGGGGGAGGGGGGAGGGGGGAAGGGGGGGCGGCATCAGAACGAAAGTCCTCCACATCCCCAGGCTCTGCTCATTAACCCGGTGTCAGGTACATGTGTGTGTGTGTGTGTGTGTGTGGAGAACATAATGGGCAGGTTGGCAAAAACACACAATGTGTACACTCAATCATGCTCACACCCACACACACACACACACACACACACACACACACACACGTTACTTAGCGTCCCTTTAAAACTGAAGCCACTTCATTAATGTTAAAAATGAATATTAGCTTGAAATGTAAAGTTAAAAAGTACATTGAACATAAAAAGGAAGATCTGTTGTTATGTTTATTTTGTTTTTGGCTCTATAAGTGTTCCTCTGAGTCCGTCCCTCCTCGTGGACAGAGTCAGCATGGTCCCTCCAGTCCTCATTCAGGTCCCTCAGACCTCTAATAAGACAGTTCTGATTCAAGACCACGTGAGACCGGCTCCATCATGTGTGGTGCGTTTAAGGTCAGCTCGTTATAGAAGTATTTACTAGAGGTGTGAAAAAATATCGATAGAGCAAAATATCGCGATACTTTGACCTCCAATATTGATATTGATATTGATATTTCTGTAATAGTAAAAATTCAAATTTAAGCCAAGTTGGAACTAAAATATAACTTCAGTATTTCAAAAACAAGAAAGTGGAAAACTTGTTTTCAATCAAATAGTTTTGACTTAATTATTATTTCTGACTATGGGTGCATTTCCACCAAGAGTCCCGGGGTCTTTTAGCCCCCAGAACTACTTCCCCCTGACTAAAAGGTTCCTGGTCCCACATTGTTGTCTGCGTTTCGACCGCGGGCTGAAGTCCCGGGTAGATTGTGTAAATCAGGCCAGTGACGTATGGAGGAAAAAAAGTAAATGCACTACACCACCAGACCAGTAGAGGGCAGTAACACAAAGAGGAATGCCATTCATCACAGATGGAAAAAACAACGACTGTGAATGGTTTTTGGAAACAAAAATTAAAAAAAAATTTGAGACAAAAAATTTTGACAATTTTTTTTCTTTTATAAATGTTTTGAAAAAGAAAAACAATTTGAATTTTTTTTTTTTTTTTTTATTTGAAAAAAAAATGTTGAAAAAAAATTGCTGAAAAAAAAGTTGTTGAAAAAAAAAAAATTTGAAAAAAAAAAATTGAAAAAAAAAAATTGACAGAAAAGTTGACCCGGAGCCTGTCGAAAAAAAAAAAATTCCTCAAATTTGAAATTGTGCTCCAGAAGCAGAAAAAGGTGAAATTAAGTGAAAATTTTGCGCCTGCGTTAAAAACATGTAAAAAGCAAAGAATGAATCAACACAACAGTTAGCCTGTTAGCATGAAGAGACTCAGCTGGTCTGTTTTAGATGGTGCTATATTTCATCACAGATGGATTCACTGAATCAACACGTGAGAGGAGATAAGCGCGAGTAGCAAAGACGTTTCAACACGGCTTTAAAATCCTTTTGAACTCAAAAAGCCGTGATCGCAGAGATCGGCCGGTGTTTTGGTTTAAACGGCGACCCTGTTAACTGGAGACTCTCAGCCGGATGCATCCCTCATAAATGTCTGTAGACCATCATTAAATATCTGATGAGGATATTTTGAAATCTTAATAAAAACTAAACTAGTTTGCATTCCCAGGAACTCCCTCTGTGTTTCAACAGCTGTGTAAACTCCACAAACACTGACACGTTCAGCTGAAGGTCTCCAGTTTACAGGGTCACTTTTAAAACCGGAACACCGGGAGGAGAGACGCATTCACGGTGGGCTGAGAGAAGACTACTGTTACAAGCTGCTAAATCAAGAGAATCACAGATAAAAAAACAATGACTGTGAATGGTTTTTGAAAAATTGAAAAAAAAAAAAAAATTGACAAAATTTTTTTTTGACAAAAACAGTTTTGACAAAAAAAGTTTTGACAATTTTTTTTTTTGACAAATGTTTTTTTGACAAATTTTTTTTGACAATTTTTTTTTGACAATTTTTTTTTGATAATTTTTTTTTTGACAATTTTTTTTTGAACCTTTGAAAAGTACTACCCCCCTACCAGGTGCTTTTTAGGGGGAGATTATCTACCCATGAACTAAACTTAGACCCTGGGTCCTCCGTTTATTTTAAACATGTTCAGGATCATCAGACTTTAGTCTCTTGTCCTGCCTCGGCTGAGACTCCTCTGAGAGATTCTGACTCTCTCTGGAACCGTTCCTGATCAAATAAAGGTTCCACAGATAAAAGACTCAGAGCGTGATGAACTGAATCAGAAGCTTTGTTCTCCTCCGTTGAAACACCCGGCCTGTGCCTCTTGGTGTCCACACTAGAAACAGCTCATATAACAGCAGAGGTGGTGCTATGCAGAAATCAGCCGTCTGTGCCGCAGAGACTTTTATATAATACGACCTCATTTTTTCCCGAGTCTTGAAATCCAGGAAACGTCTTTGTGAGACTTGAAATCCTGTCAGAGTGAGAGCTCCTGACTGAAGGAGAGGAGGGAGACACACGGACACCGGAGCGTCTCTCTGAATATGTGGAGGAGGAGCGGTCGAGCCTGACGGGGTGTTCAGTCGCTCTTCAAGTTCTGCATTAAGCCACTTCCTCAGCTGCTGCCTCAGGAAGTCAGAAATCAATAAGTATAAAGAGCAGAACAGAGATCTTAATTACACTCTCTCATCCTGACCCAGCTCAAACTGTGGACGGAAAGACGTGGACGCTGACATGTTCACCTTTCAGACGGACTGGGACAGACATCTGATGAGCGAGGGGATCCTCTCTCTGTGGAGGACATCACTGTCTTAACTTCAGGTCTGAGGTTAAACTGTCCACAACCTGTCTCTGTCCCAAACTACACCTACAATATTAAATATCCCCTCAACTCAATTTATATACCAGGTTCAAATATACCTCCTTTCATTTCTTCTTTCTTCTTTCCCTTTTGTCTTTCCTTCTTTCCTTTCCTTTCTTCTTTCCTTTTCCATTTCATCTTCCTTTTATCCTTTTATCTTTTCTTCTTTTTGTTGTCTTTACTTCAACCTCTTTCCCTTTTCTTTTCTAACATCTTTTTTCTCTCCTTTTTCCTTGTCCTCCCTTCTTCCATTGTTTTCCTCTGTCTTTCCTTCTTTCCTTTATTCCTTTGTCCTTCCTTCTTTCTTCTCTCCTTTTTTATTTTATTTTTACTTCTTTGTTCTCTCCTTTTGTCTGTCTTCTTTCCTTTTTCCTTTCGTCTTTCCTTCTTTCCATTTTTCCTTTTTTCTTCTCTCCTTTTGTCTTTGTCTTTCCTTCTTTCCTTTTTTCCTTTTATCCTGTCTTTCCTTTTTTCGTTTTACCCTGTCTTTCCTTCTTTCCTTTTTTCCTTTTATCCTGTCTTTTCTTTTTTCCTTTGTCTGTACTTCTTTGTCCTCTCCTTTTTTCTTTAGTCTTTCCTTCTTTCCTTTTTTCCTTTTTTCTTCTCTCCTTTTGTCTTTCCTTCTTTCCTTTTGTCTTTCCTTCTTTCCTTCTTTCCTTTTGTCTTTCCTTCTTTCCTTTGTCCTTCCTTCTTTCTTCTCTCCTTTTTTCTTTTATCTTTACTTCTTTGTTCTCTCCTTTTTTCTTTTATCTTTACTTCTTTGTTCTCTCCTTTTGTCTGTCTTCTTTCCTTTTTCCTTTCGTCTTTCCTTGTTTCCTTTTTTCCTTTTGTCTTTCCTTCTTTCCTTTGTCCTTCCTTCTTTCTTCACTCCTTTTTTCTTTTATCTTTACTTCTTTGTTCTCTCTTTTTGTCTGTCTTCTTTCCTTCTTTCCTTTTGTCTTTCCTTTTTTCCTGTCTTTCCCTATTTCCTTTATCTTTCCTTTTTCTTCTCTCCTTTTGTCTTTCCTTCTTTCCTTTTTTCCTTTTATCCCGTCTTTCCTTTTTTCCTTTGTCTGTACTTCTTTGTCCTCTCCTTTTTTCTTTAGTCTTTCCTTCTTTCTTCTCTCCTTTCCTTCTCTCCTTCTTTCCTTTGTCTGTCCTTCTGTCTCCTTTCTTCTTTCTCGTCCAGCCTTGCTGAATCTAAAGCTCGCTGCTCCTCTCACGCTCGTCCCGTAGCTTCAGGACGTCCCGTCTCTGCTGGAGACGTTTCTTTTCTCCGTCGGCGCCTCGGAGACTAAACTCTCTCTGACATGTGGACCCTGTTTACCTGGTCTCCATCAGGCTCAGACCGTCTCAGACACCCTCAGCCGGAGACGGTCTCTGATCCGGACCCCGAGGTTTTACTACACTGCCTCTTTATTCGTCCTGCGTGTTCTTCTACCCTCCTTCTATTCTAGTTCTGCAAAAACTCAAACATCAGACGTCATGTCCTCCAACATGTCTCTCCCCTGTTCGGTCCCGGTGTGTGTTACCTTGTAGTTCCTACAGGTGTGGTGTGTTACCTTGTAGTTCCTGCAGGTGGGGTGTGTTACCTTGTAGTTCCTACAGGTGGGGTGTGTTACCTTGTAGTTCCTGCAGGTGGGGTGTTTTACCTTGTAGTTCCTGCAGGTGTGGTGTGTTACCTTGTAGTTCCTGCAGGTGGAGTGTGTTACCTTGTAGTTCCTACAGGTGGGGTGTGTTACCTTGTAGTTCCTGCAGGTGGGGTGTGTTACCTTGTAATTCCTGCAGGTGTGGTGTGTTACCTTGTAGTTCCTACAGGTGGGGTGTGTTACCTTGTAGTTCCTGCAGGTGGGGTGTGTTACCTTGTAGTTCCTACAGGTGGGGTGTGTTACCTTGTAGTTCCTGCAGGTGGGGTGTGTTACCTTGTAGTTCCTACAGGTGGGGTGTGTTACCCTATAGTTCCTGCAGGTGTGGTGTGTTACCTTGTAGTTCCTACAGGTGGGGTGTGTTACCTTGTAGTTCCTACAGGTGGGGTGTGTTACCTTGTAGTTCCTACAGGTGTGGTGTGTTACCTTGTAGTTCCTACAGGTGGGGTGTGTTACCTTGTAGTTCCTACAGGTGGGGTGTGTTACCCTATAGTTCCTGCAGGTGTGGTGTGTTACCTTGTAGTTCCTACAGGTGGGGTGTGTTACCCTGTAGTTCTTACAGGTGGGGTGTGTTACCTTGTAGTTCCTGCAGGTGGGGTTGAATGCATTCGTCCCGCAGGCGAACAGCGTCTCGTCGTTTCGAGGCACCAGGACTTTGACGTAGTTGTAGCACTCGTCCTGAATCACAAACACACGACAAAAACTCCAAGATAAGAACTTCAATGTTTGAACTTTGAGTATTTTCAATAAATGCAAAGAAAACATCAAAGAGAAGAAGAGGAGGAGAGCGGACTGAGTCCTCTGAAAACTCCAGATATAACGGCGCTCTGAGCAGAAATCAAATCTCTACATCTTCAGGATGAATCTCTTTAATCTAATCTTTAATGGAGAGTTCATCCTCAAATTCTGTTTTTATCTGAACATAAAACTATAAGAACAACAGAAGAAGTCAGAGAGGTGCAGGAAAAGCATCAGTAGAAGAAGAAGAAGAAGAAGAAGAAGAAGAAGAGGAGGACTCACGCTGTTCTTTCCTCGGACCGTACACTTGCTGACGTCTTTGGATTTCCACGTCAGCTTCTGAAACACAGAGAGAGGGATTACAGAGAGTGAGGTGGCGTCAGGCCGCCGCCTGAAAGGGGTCATTTTCTCACAGCTTGAGCGTCGAGCTAAAACGCTTCTGATGAGCTCGAAACGCAGGCGAGCAGGTGAGGAGGAACGTGAGTCACAGGCTGAGATTCAGAGAGCTGAGATTCAGAGAGCTGAGATTCAGAGAGCTGAGATTCAGAGAGCTGAGATTCAGAGAGCTGAGATTCAGAGAGCTGAGATTCAGATCCGGACGAGAGAACGTGCGTCAGAGAAAACCACACCTGATGGAGTTTATCAGGTTTTCAAGGGATTCAAAGACTCTCCAGGTTTAGAGATGATCAACACACCAGGGTTCCCACTCTTTTCCAGAGATCATTCTCAGTGATGATCAAGCTGGTGTGACCGTCTGAATGTAGTTCCTAATTTAGTTCCTAAATAGTCTAATATGTTCCTCTCAGTGGAAGTCTACATTTAAAGATGTGTAGTCTATGGATATCAATGACATCATCTCTGACATGATTAAAAATGATGGCAAATTAATATACTTCTTTGTTCTCTCCTTTTGTCTTTCCTTCTTTCCTTTTCTTCTCTTTCCTTCTTTCCTTTTTCCTTTTGTCTTTCCTTCTTTCCTTCTTTCCTTTTTTCCTTTATCTTTCCTCCTTTCCTTTTCTCCTTTTGTCTTTGTCTTTCCTTCTTTCCTTTTGTGTTTCCTTCTTTCCTTTTTCCTTTTGTCTTTCCTTCTTTCCTTCTTTCCTTTTTCCTTTTGTCTGTCTTTTTCCTTTTTCCTTTTGTCTTTCCTGTCTTTAATTCTTTCCTTTTTTCCTTTTTTCCTGTCTTTCCTTTTTTCCTTTTACCCTGTATTTCCTTCTTTCCTTTTATTCTGTCTTTCCTTCTTTCCTTTTATCCTGTCTTTCCTTCTTTCCTTTTTTCCTTTTGTCTGTCTTTTTCCTTTTTCCTTTTGTCTTTCCTTCTTTCCTTTTATCCTGTCTTTCCTTCTTTCCTTTTTTCCTTTTGTCTGTCTTTTTCCTTTTACCCTGTATTTCCTTCTTTCCTTTCCTTTTGTCTTTCCTTCTTTCCTTTTATCCTGTCTTTCCTTCTTTCCTTTTTTCCTTTTGTCTGTCTTTTTCCTTTTTCCTTTTGTCTTTCCTTCTTTCCTTTTATTCTGTCTTTCCTTCTTTCCTTTTTTCCTTTTGTCTGTCTTTTTCCTTTTTCCTTTTGTCTGTCTTCCTTCTTTTCTTTTTTTGTCTTTCCTTTTTTCCTTTTTTCCTGTCTTTCCTTCTTTCCTTTTATCCTGTCTTTCCTTCTTT